>NC_137234.1:22796724-22994224 GCF_949987685.1 Ammodytes marinus | reverse complement strand
AGAGAGAGAGAGTGGGGGGGGGGGGGGGTGGGAGAGAGCAGGAAAGGGAGTGAGGGTTTAAGGAGGGAAGGATAACTGCGGTGCAGGACTTTGTGTATCCTGGGTGAATAAACAACCTGATAAATGAAGGTCAGAACCAGACAAAGTGCCCACTCTTGAAACTGTTGCTGGCCACAGGGGCCGGGTAAACCATTTACTGACCTGCATTATCGGGTGTAAGTCAATGTTTAGACATCCACATTCCGGTCCCATCTGTGCTGTCAGTTTAGTTCACATTTATACGTCAGCTGGTTGTATTAATTAATGCAAAATATATTCTATTTTGTGTCCACCTTGCCTCAGACTCACTGCAGTTTTATGATAGGCAGTTTTGATGGATGTGAACAGCTGGTGGTGTAAATAAATTGGACTCACTTTGTTTCACTATATTTGTGTGTGTGTGTGTGTGTGTCTGTGTGTGTGTGTGTGTGTGTGTGTGTGTGTGTGTGTGTGTGTGTGTGTGTGTGTGTGTGTGTATGTGCGTGTCTGTGTGTGTGTATGTGCGTGTCTGTGTATGTATGTGTCTGTGTGTGTTGTGCAGAAGGATAGATAGCCGGTGCTTCTGTGCGGCTCAGTGTTCAGCCACGCAGAACACAGAAACAGTAATCAAACAGAAAGGCAAAGACAAACCACCATGACTACAACCTGGAACACCTGCTATCACACATTTGACTGGGCTTCAGCGTGTAGTTCGCCAACAAGGATTTACTATGCAAATAGCTGTAGCAACGTGGGAATATGGTTAGCCATTAGTGAAGGACAACCATTTCAGAGGTTATGGGTTTAGCGAATACCATATTGCCCCCGGCATAAATGGACTTTTGAACAATTCTGAGCTGCATGAGAGAGAAGATAGATGGAAAATATCATGCTGTGTGTTCCTCCTCTCTGCTTTGATTAATTAAAAATCCACATAAACAGCATGTGGGAAATTTTACCAAGTGTATTGTATTATAAACGTCTAGCCAGATCCCCACTTCAGGAATTGCTCATTTAGTTATTTGACACGGAATCAATCTATTGTTCAACATGTGTCACTTTATGAAGGAAAGACATTTTGCTTCACTGAACATTTACCAAGTCAATTATATTTCTTGTCTCTTTATTATAAAACAAAATGGCAACTTCATTATGAGAATGAAAAGTTGATGACCTAAATTTAGACTTCAGACTTAATTGCAAGTGCTGGATCTCATATTTGTTGTTCTTTTGGATAAACAGTCTTAATATTCTTAGCACATAACTTGGAAGCAAATCATTAGTTTAAAGGCCACATGGTAATTAAGAGAGCCCTCCCCAAGCAGATACAGATAAGCACGTACCCCTTTGAGTTGAACATGAATTGAATTTTGATTTGGACTGATGGAGATAATTATACCTTATGCTGAGTTGAACACCTTTTAGCTCTCAATGAAGCATAGCTTCAACTGTGTTTATCTCAACAAACCAACCGCCACTGTACGGGCATGGACTAAACTCACTCTGACACTAAAACCAAAAAACAAGTCTCTCTCTCTCTCTCTTCTCTCTCTTCTCTCTCCTCTCTCTCTCTCTCTCTCATCAAACACACATCACAATGGGGTAGATTACTCCGACAACCATACGGATGTTGATGATAATGGAAATGGAGAGTGCTCATCATCATCCATGAAACAGACTGTGATTGCAGTAATTATTACTCATGATGACTCAGCCTGATTAGAAATTGAAATAATCAAGTTGATAGGTCTAACTAAGTGGAGTAGAAGGCTTATTAAAGATATTTTCTTTGGCTGAAACCATTATTTATTGTGCAGCAATTTCAAAGTGGTTACTGCAATATATAAGACATTTTCAATTGTAAATATTGAGTGTCAATATGTTTTGGGGCAATAACACAAACTTTTAAATATGACTTCAGCTTCAACACCGAGCAACTCGCTCACTCACTATTTACTCATTAAGACAACATTACTTTCTACAGTATGTGTGCCTCAGAGTTGAAATGCATGCATAAGTCTGTTTTGTTCCTTAGCTGACAGATTGTTATAACCAGGACAGCCAAATGAGTTGCTTCCTCATTAGCCTCATTAAGCTGAACCCGTTTTGTCAATTGACATAAAAAACAAACAATCTTGCTCATGAAAGAGAAGCTGCCAATTATCTACCGTCTCCTCCCACACTGCTTTCTTTGTGTTTTTGTGAATCAGCGCCAACAGATGGATGATTCAAGCTTTTGTTTGGATCCTTCATTCATACTAAATCATTCCATTACTTGTTGATGATGTATAGTTCTCTTTCATGCACCTAGGGAGTATTTTCTATTCATTGTTTATGTATGAACAACAAACTACATCAGAGAAGAGTCAACTATTACCTCAGTTACGTAGACAGTTGCCTGCGGTGAGGGAAATAATACTTGATGAGGGTACTTAGCTGGAAGAGTCTCCACTCCACTAAGCCGTGAGCCTCAGTCAGTAAAACGCATAATGCAAAAGGCCATGTTATAGTTTAACAGGCAGTTTAACACAAATGTAAAGAGAAGTGAACAATAAGAGAATATTTCTCTCATTGTGCAAATGAGCTGACACTGTTATATTATACAATATGTTATAGGTCAGCATATCAAACAGTCTTTTTCCCATGATTTACCCACATGGGAAAATCTAAGGAACAGTGGATAGAAGCATGCCTGCTGGTAACCATGGAGACCCCACAGCATTTCTGAGTGAGACAAAGAAGAATGCTCTGGTTGGACAATTTCAACGACTGTGCAAACGACTCACTTCTGTGTGAGACACACACACACACACACACACACACACACACACACACACACACACACACACACACACACACACACACACACATACACACAAAGGCAGAATGGATACCAAACAGCTATTAGCTAAACATGAAATCAATAACTGTGGTAATAGCCATGTAGAAGTAAGGTGGCAGCAGAAATAAACATGCCTCTCAACACTTTAAGTAGCCTTAGATTATCAAACATTCATGTTGTGTATAAACGCACACTGAAAACCCTTCTAGCATCAGTGTTTGAGTTGGGCTGGTGACAAATCCATATGAAAAGAGCAATGGAGAGGAATGGGATTTTTTGTAGTCTCACACATGGTGCAAGATGACACTGTTCAAAGACAGACAGACACAAACACACATACACACACACACACACACACACGCACGCACACACACACACACACACACACACACACACACGCGCGCACACACACACACACACAGTTCTCTGTCAGAATGAAATAGGTGTGAGCAGGAAGTGACCATTGGCAACCTCTCCAAATGCGACAAAAGATGTAGTGATTGAACATGGAATGATGTATTACCTATCCAACTTTGCTTGGGTAAAAAGAGGTCACTCCGTGCAGGTGGGCAAAACAAAATGTCACAATGGCAAGTCCCATTCTACTATAGAGTTTGAGTGACACTTTGCTAAGCCTCTCCAGAATGTACAAACAAAGCAACCATTCAGCATTATCAACCAAGACATACACATTACAGACAAAGCCACACATGCAACATGGACAAACACAATGACACGCAAATATCCTGGGTGATCAGAATAGTGAGGGGTCTGGCCAAGGAATGCATTGCTTTTTGTAGAGGATTCACACACACATACAAACCAGGAACTAATCTGAACAACCAGGATGGGGGCGCCCTTAGCTCAGTTGGTAGGGCGTCCCCCCCCATGGGCCTCGGCCAGCAGCGGACCCGGGTTCGATTCCAGCCCGCGGTCGTCCTCTGCATGTCACTCCCCTCTCTGCCCCATTTCAACTCTGTCTCTACACTATCAATAAAGCATAAAAATGGCAAAAGAATATCTTTATATATATATATATATATATATAAAAAAAACAGGATGTAGTTAAGGAGATCAATGAATCCCATTGAACATTTACACCTGTTAAACACATTGGCGAAAGATGCCATGGCCAGGAAATCATCTGCTCCTAAACTGCTTCCGTAAGAGTTGTTACTGTAAAGAACGCTCTAACTGTAGGCTTTGGTGGAAAGTAACTATGTACTGCAATAACTGTGCCTATCTGCAGTTTGAGATACTTGTTCTTAACTTCTATATTTCAATTCTATGATACTTTTTTATTTACATAATAAATTCTCACTTCAGTAGATTTATTAATTTTTTTTTTCAACATCTTTTTATTTGGGATGGGTATACATTGATGAATACACTTATCACATAATGTTCATGTAACCCTTCCTTGCACCAACATTACATAGGCCATGCAGGCACATATACAACACACAATCAAAAAACAACAAAAGCAAGAAAAACAATCCTATACTAATAATACTAATAATAATGATAAGACGAAAAAAAAATAATAATAAAAATAATAAAAAAAGTAGATTTTTCTGATACTTCTTACCTCAGTAACACTTCGAGTGAAATTCTCTGTTTGTGATTGCTACAACTAAAAGCAAAGAAGAAGCTGAAGCAGCTTTGGTTATCATTTATGTCCGCAAGGCATCCATCTTTGGTTGCGTTTTTCAGGAGACGGATATTAAGCTCTGAAAAATCCCTAACAGGTCCTTAGACAGACAAGTCTATCCTGTGACACCTTTCCTGAGTATATACTGTATGTGCTTGTGTTTGTAATTTTGCTTGTGGGCTGACATGGCCATATACGTAGCTATGTGCTCTTGAAGCTGCATTTGATGTATGTGCTTTGCTATGTTATCAGGGTGTGTGTGTGTGTGTGTCTGTGTGTTCTCAGACTGTGCGTGCGCTTGTATCCCCTTGGTTGTCCATAGTAAATCCCCTATCTGAATCTTCATGCTGGTGAATAAGCTTATTAAAGTCAGCCGTCCAGCGCATCAAAGGCAACCAATTACCATCTACATTACAAAGAGCGTGCTGATCTAAAAGGATGTGTAGTTCAGCCTCATGTCCTTTCAGCCAGGGATTGTCAGTCTGTGGAGCTGTGCATTGACGAGCCTAACACAACTTTGATTAACCTGACTGATTAACTGGGTTTCAATAATGAAAGAGACAAAGGATTAGCAGAAAACTCATTGTACTGTATAAAATGAATGCTATGTGAATGATGTCAATAATAAATATTCCCTCTTGATTAGAGCGAATCATTTACTCGTGCCAACGATCTGTATGTACAGTCAATGAGTGAGTAAACAGCTATGCTCAAAATAATGCTGTGAAGGGCCAAGACAGCACAAGAGACACAATACATCAAGGTCTTCTAACTTGCTGCAGAGCTTTCACCAGGTCGCTATGGTAACTTGGGTTTCCTGCCAAGACCACTTCCAATGCACCAGATCTGACATTTTTCCTCTCTCCATTTCCTCCTTTTTCCTCTCACGTCCGTCAGTCAGCCTTCCCTTCCTGTTCTCTCCCTCTCTGTAACTCACCTTGTGTTGTCAGGAGCAAAAAGCGTATCAGTAATCCACCTCAAACTCCAGGTGACATCAGATGAGCTCAGATAGCCCTCAGCGCTCCTCCTTCTCTAACCTCCACTGATCTCATAAAAGGAAATTGGCTGTTGTTTGGCATGTTGACTCTCATTTGTTTTTCTATTAATGAAAAAAATCCATTTGATTGTTTTTTCCTTTCTTTTTTTTATAAATAAAAAATAAATACACACATCTTAGAAAACATTTTAGCTCCACTTTTACTGCATGATAAAACTCACTAATAATTAACCTACATCATTACATAAAGAATTAACCAGCCTATGACATGCGTGCACCTACTATATTTCTTTCTCTCACCTCACATGCTCACACAACAGACGAGGAGAGCGTGCATGTGCGCATGCTTTCCAAGTTTAATTACCTGTGGTATTAGGTATAATTGTGTCAGATGTTCTGGGATTATAGCTCCAGTCAGAGTGTGACCATTGATGTGTTTCACTTCAGTGGTTGTTCAGGTTGAAGGATTCTTGAGGTTCTCCACTCCAACAGGGAAATCTAACTCCTGACGCCAAGCCTCCCTTGAAACCAAGCGACCTTAATGTCACTGACTGACTGACTGACTGACTGTTGAGACAAAGTACAATCATCTGCTTACTGCACTTATTCAGTTTATAGGGAGTCAGAAAAATAGCACATATTGGAAAGTGGCTCCCTTTTGTGTTAGGCCAGTCGGTGTAGTTGTTCAGAACATCGCTGTGTCTGGGTGTCTTTGTTTATAACCTAGCTCAACAAACTGCAATTATTCCAATTTTACTCAACTGAAGACATACATCATAAATGGTTATGTGGGAGAGGTTAAAGTAGTGCACCAAAATTCAAATACAATTCAAATATAATTACCTCCACATAGACACAGATTTAGCAAGGGACCTCAATGAAGTGGGGCTGGTCGTTTGTGTTAGGATTTCACCTTCGATATTAACATATTTCCATTGGATTACAACCACCACAGATCTTTGCAACTCTCACATTACCAAGTATAATTATCCCTGGTAGGACTGGAATGTATTTTTAGTGCAGTACTTTTTTGAAAGGCTTTTGTACTCTGACCTTACTGTTTAGCGCTGTCACTTACCATCCAATGTTTTACAGGACATTCAGAGGACAGGAACAGACTGAGGGACACACTTAATAAAAGACACAGCAAGTGTCGACCTATACACGCAGTAAAAGTTTCAGAGGAGCATCTGTTCTTAAACCGACGACTAAGGTCAACAGGAAGACAAACTCACTTTTCATATACATTCACTTTCAAAGCACCAACCCTCCAGCCGCCATTATAATTATATGTGTTACCTTTATACCACCTTGGTCTGAATTCTGATTCCTAACCTTTATCCCAAGGGAAATTTTGCTGATGAGGTCTGGAAAACCAACCTCACATGCAATCACTTCTCTTTGTTTCTATTGCAGCACAGGGGCATTGCGACTCCACAACGACGAGGCCCGTCTTTCCTTCCATCCCTATGTCTTACCATCCTTCTGTCTCTTGTCTATATCAATTGCCAATTGCCACCCACACACACACACACAAGAATCCCACTCAAGTGTTGCCTATCACTAATTACGCCTCCTTTCGGCCTGCCTCTCAGTCTCGACTCTGCCTTGAAGAGCTATTGACGGATAGTACGGTGGTTTCAGCCACTAGGACTTGGGAGTAGAGGGAACAGAGCTCTGCTGCATCCAAAGGGATCTTCTGGACCTCTGCCCGGCTTTGAGATGAAAGGCTATGAGACCTCTGTTGTCTATGTACTGTGTGTCCAGTGGCCACTTGTGGCAAAGGAAAGACAGACAACATGGGCACAGCTTGGACCCAGATCTGATAAAGATAGACACATCTGAGACTGTGACAGACACAGATTAATTGAGATAGTTGGACTTTGTTAGCCTTGGATGAATATATAGATATCAGAATCTAAAGCTACATATGTGTTTTGCATGCATTGTGGAGCGGCTACAGCTCAGGAGGTTGATCCAATCCCCACCTCCTCCTGTCCATGTCCAAAGTTTGAGGAAGACATTGAAACTCCTTTGGGCTCACCATGGTAAGCTTTGGTCAACACCTCTGAAAACACACTATATAAATGCAGCCATTAATGATTTATACATAAGTCAGCTGTTAGCCTCTAAATGTGAAAATGCTTGTAAAATTGAAGGGATCCAGGATAAATACGGAGACAAATGTCCTCTGGTAAGAAATATTCATGTTGTGAATGGTTGAAAACAGAATGTGAAAGCAAATCCCTATTTGTTGTACCTGTAACTTTATTTATGAGTTCTTATTACCCTATGAGACAGGACTAAACATCACTCGATGCGTTTCCATGGCACAACTAGATTGGATTAAGACATAAACCGAACTAGACACTCGAACAGACCGTGTCACTTGTCTGAGTATACATAGCCTTTCAGGAATCGGATAAATTCCCCGATACATGGCTGTCTCCACTATGCTAGGTGGCGCTGTAGCCCTTTCAACAAGTGGTTATAGAGCCACGTCCGGTTCCCTTCCGGCAATTTACTAATATTTTTTACGTCGTCTCCTTCCACTTCCTTGTGAAATCCTCTGTAGGGATTCACGAGCAAGCGCAGAACGAGAACTCCGATATGCGATATCCGATCCCTGTATACATGCAGAAAGAATGCCGACTATGAACGAGTTATCTAGGTGTTCTTATCCGACTTCGCTTGTCCGTTAATGTGCCGATTTGTGTGCGAAGTAGATCTGATAAAGGTGTTTACATGCATTTTACAAGTCCTGTTGAAGTCTTATTCGTTTATTTACCCGATTATAAGTCTGCATGTAAACACACTGACTGATTCATACATGCACACAAGCACACACACACACCCACACACACACACACACACACACACGCTGCATTTATTTCCGGGATGTTTTGCAGACTCACCCACGAGAACTGGAAGGCCAGGAGAGCAGTAATGAGTTTCTCAGTTTTCTTTGTTTTTGGCCAACAGCTGAATCGTGATCAGAGTGAGTGTGCAACTGAGGCACAGAGCGAAAAGAAGGACGCATTTTTCTAACTGTATGCAGAGGGCACGACTTCAAAGACAAAACACCACAGAACTCAGCTTCAACACTCTTTAATTAGGTTAGGCTGTATTATACGAAAACAAAACACAATAATTCAATCAGAAATGTAATAGGTTTCAGAAAAGCCGCCATCACCAAATTCATTTTAATATTATCATTTTCCTCCATTCGTAATGGTTAAGCATTGTTGATATTGCTGCTCATCAGAGTGTAACAACCGTATTGTCTTATACGCTCCCCTGTGGTTCTCAGTAATTGCATTGTAGTCACTCAGTGTGTGTTTTTTCAGCGCACATTTGTGCTTGACTGCCGGCTGTCTGCCTGTTTTTCTGTGGGATCCTATGGGTACCGGCTATATCCTCTCTATGCAACAGATGTGATGCTGTGCCCATTTACTGATCTCTGTGTCTGTGTTGAAGCAGCCTAGCAGATTTACACCTGGAAATCCACAACATAAGAAGCTTTAGTATTTACAGAGACCTTGTTCCACATCTCTGCGACATGTACGATTGCAGTTATTCTCACTGGCCTGTATATAATCAAAACAGGCCAGGGAGTTCTTTTTGCATGTAAACAGCAGGTTATTGTGACCACTGGGCATCAGCATGGTGATAGCTCAGGCTGCCGTTCCTTATCTCACTGAGTATAATGGCGCTACTTAATTGAGCTTACCACTGTTGAGTGCTAAAGGCTGTTAATAACAGTGCAATCGATGGTTGAAAAAGTGAAACACCTTAAAACCAGAGATATTTGCAGCCTTAGTTCTGTGAGCACAGGTGAAGTGCTTTGTATAAGCCCTGTTGGAAAGCTCAACCCAATTAAATATCCCAAGCCTGTGACACAAACCTCAGTCGCTGTAGACCGTGGTGCAGTAGGTCACTGAGTTAAAGCGGATACAAAAGTGGCCTCAGCAGAGTTCCATTACTATGCATTCATAAAAAGCTCTCCCAACTACAGAGCTGTAAGTGCTAATAATGAACCAATAGAACATGTCACAGATGGACTCCTTTATTCATCCACATGACATCAAATCAAAATGAAGTTATCCATTAAATTAAAGCAGCAGAGTAGATGATGGTTTGCCCCCAATCCAAGAGCCCTCTCTATTCCTGCCCTGGGCGAGTGAATAATTTAATTTGAACTTGACAAACCAGTCAGGGACAAACAGCAATGTACATAGAAGTGAAGGGAGGAGGCCAACAACATGTGAGACATAACGCAAACATGTGAATGGTATGGGTGTCATCTGAGTTGCATCTGCACAAACCTGCTGCACAAATATTCCCCAGAACCAACTGCTTAGGCACAGTGGTGTGTGTGAAATGCAGTTGCATACTGCAGAAGGGTGATAAAGTGCCATTCCACCTATTTGCATAACCCAAAGTACAGCCTTGTATTGTGTTGGTGTCCCGCCAAGGGGTGCACACATCTGATATTCCCCTCTAAAGTCCATGAAGAGCCTACGTATCAGAGGGTAAAACCTGCATAAAATAAAGCAAAGGTTGTACTTTTTACTTTAGCTGTACAAGCACAAGTGGAACCCTGTTGCTTGGCTGCTCCTCAACTCACAGTGGACACAAGGTTAGGACATTATCAGAAAAGGTTGGTAGGTCATCCTGAATGGCTACATGAGGATAACTGGGTAGATTGTTAAGATAACCGCCAGTTAGAGGTCGCCACTGCAGATCAGGGGCCTGTTGCATAAAAGCTAAACGTAAAGGATAAATCTCCATGGTAACTTATGTCCCTCCACTTTTATGCAACCGGATCGAGGCTAACGCAAGCCATGATAACCGAAATATCATAGGTCAATCCCTTATCTTAGTTTTATGCAACAGGCCCCAGGTTAAGTAAAGCAAAGCACAAGCATCTCTTAAACAGCAAACAGCGTCTATTCTTTTAGACCCTTCATGCTCATATAACTATGTGTTCCAAGGCATAACCGTTCTCCTCATATCTGCACAGGTCACTGCTCCACCACACAACAGCATGATTCATACAAGGTTCTCCCCGGTGGAGAACATTGCATTCAATTACAGTTTGAGCGTTTGTCATGACATCGGCCTTGAGTTACCAAATAACAGGCGTTTCATAGTAACACAAGTTACTCTGTGACGCAATTCTGGGGTGGTGACATTTTCGTTAGGGATTAATCCATGTCTTTATTAAAGTTCTTGACCTATATTGATCTCCATAATCATTTCATGTAAGCAATCTGTCAATCAGCAGTGACAATGCTATTTCATCCCACACATACATAGGGTTGGAGGTTCGATCCCCGCCCTGCCACCTGTGTCATGGTTGTTGTGTCCTTGGGCAAGACACTTCACCCACCTTGCCTTGTGTGAATGTCGATAGTTAGCCTGCTATCGGTATATGAATGTGTGTGTGAATGGTAACGTGGGAAAGGAAAACAGGTCTCCCTTGCAAAAGAGTCTTCGGTCTCAATGGGATTTACCTGTATAAATAAAAGGTAAAAAAAAAACACACACACACAGAAATGGCCGCGTTTCCCAGATTCGTTAAGAGCCTCTTTGGAGCGCTGAAAGAACGCTGTGAAAGAAGAATGCGTTTCCCAGATTCGTTCTTAGCGAAAGAAGCTCTTTCACTAAGACGGAACTGTAAGATGGAGCTGACCCACTCTTACAACCTTCTTAGCGACCAAATCGTCAGTGATCATGCTGCGTCAGAAAAAATTATTTCCTCTACTTTTTGAAATAATAAAACAATGCTCAATGCGGACCACTGGCGCAAGAAAAATAGTCTATTAGTAGAGAATTTTTTTTTAATGAATTAGAAGTTTACGTTTTCCACACACATATGAGTTTATAGTACTGCACATAAAAAAACATCAACAACCCTGTGGCATTTCACAGATATCAAGGAAACAGATTTAATTGAACTCAGCTGAACCTCATCCAGAGCGGCTCCACCTGCTATAAAGGCGTTGCCAAAGTCCGCACGTGTGAGAAACCATGGCTGCAATACAACACATTCTCGCTGCGAACCAACAGCCTGGCTGTGCGCGAACCCAGACGATTTACATAAATGCGTACGTGCGTCTGCACTTCTCCCCACTGGACGTGCTACCGGGCCATCCAGGCAAAGTACCGGCTGACCCGTGCGGAGATCCAACGGATGATCACTCTGGTGTCTCCACACATCCAGAGCAACCCGCTGTAATTTTGCCTTCAGCCCGGAGATGCAGCTCCTGGCTGCGCTGCATTTTTAGGAACATATCAACCTCTTCTGAGGTCCAACAACCCCAGCCCCTACCTCTTCACCACCAGTCACCAAGCACTGATCACTAAACCATAAACCCACAACCACCACATCACCCATATCAACTGTCAGGCCTGAAGGCTGAAATAAATAAACAGAACCAGCAGATGTAGGCTACATGTAACGTCCTGCACACTATCATGTATTGCTGCAGTGTCCGGGTGCTTTACCTGAAAGTCTGGCACTGGAATGTTAAGGAAGTATTGTTGCATACAGTATGTGGGAGTATAGTGTCCACGTTTCTGAGGTGACCATGTAACAAGTGGGAAATTAGCGGGAAACATGCTGTGTTGAAAGGGCGCACAATACGCACACGTCATTAACCTACGCTTAGATAAATTACAAATTGCCTGGGACTTTTTGTTGCTAGGTTTGACACCCTCATTTCAATGCAAAATTATCCACACAATAGGGGAGAACGGGGTAAGTAGGCACACTTTTTACTCTAGTGAGAATTGCTCATCACCAAAACATCTGTCAATAGCCATTCCTACATTAAATTGAAGCTTAAGGTGTTGGCTAGAAATGTGTGTCTCTCTTTTTTTCCAACTTATTGTAATGAAGAAGTAATTTACCATCAAAGACACTCTGACACATTGTGACAACCAACCCCATCAAGGGGTCGGTTGTCACACACTATGGGGTTGTTTGTCACAATGTTATCTTAATGGGAAAAATCTTAAAAAGAAGGCAAGGAGGCAGGACCAAATTTGAATGTTTAATTGCATTGTCAAGTTGACAAATAGGCCTACATAACGTTCTGTAGCCTTGGCAGCTGGTCTAGTTTGGGATGCACTGGGTTGTTTTGATTTTGTTGCCCTTTTTTCTTTTGCTTGCTAGCTGCCTTTTCCTGCTCTATTATTTCCTTCTCTGGGGTGTCAGTGAGGATACAGCTTGACAATTTCTTTCGTTATTGGGTTCCTTTTCTGGCTGCAGCCTTGAGATAACATGTGACAACCAACCCCCCAAAAAATTTGACGACCAACCCCAACTTGAATTTCTTGCTAGCATCAAGGCCAACAACCAACTGACAACTAATTAGCTTGCTAACCACAATCTAAACTATAGTTTACCCTTCACACTTTCTGAGGGTAACAAGTGTTTTGTTATAAACCCATTGTGTAAAAGCCTAGAAGAAAAATACTGAGAAGCAAAATATTTGGAATTTGACATGAAAAACACAAAACATCCTCTCACCTGAAATGCAGCAGTCTAACTCCAAGGAAGTCTATGTATGTGACCTCTGATCCCAATTCTGGACCTTTTTTATATCAACATTTCAGAGCTAGCGCGCTCTGGTGGCGAGATATAACGAATGTGACATCCAACCCATGTGACAAATTACCCCGTTCTCCCCTACATGGTTGAAAAGAAACCAAAATAGTTTATTGAAACCATATGGGGGAGGGGTGACGCCGCGCGGTCTTTACTGGGCGTCTGCATCACCTGCAACGAAGGGAGATTGATTAGTGAAACCTTCGCACTCTTCCTTTTTGTTTGGTTCTGGAACTCCTGCCTCTTCTTCCTTACAGCACGCCAGTCACGCAGGCCACATGGGCTGGAGGGGGACATATTTTCGGCTATTGCCTGCCAAACACAGTTCTTCACCGTGATGTTCTTTTTGCCCCTTGTTCCCCCGAATAAAACTCCCCTGTGCTGCCAGACCTCGTCCACTAAGACGGCCATCTCCTCCGCGGTAAACAACGGTGCCCACTTGTTCCTTTTGCTGCCTGTTCCTTCCATTCTCACGTGTGTGCCTATATCCACGGGGATATGCGCTAATGGGCTTGATTACTACTTGGATACACTTGTTGCCACACACACACACCCGCACCCACACACCCCCACACACACAAGATACATGCATAGCCTAATTCCACCTGTGTGGGGGGGACCATGGGGCGCTGTGTGTGACTTATGCACTGATAAAGAGGTGGGTGATCGATTCGCCTGGCATCGATTTATTCAGTTTCAGCACCACCGCGGTGGACAGCTCCCACTAAGAGCGTCTTTCGATGCTTCTTTCGCTTCATTTTACGGTTCTTCAAAGAAGGGACTTAAGACGGCATCTGGGAAACACCCGTATCTGAGCGCTCCTTCTTAGGCGAACCCTTCTTTCGAGCCTTCTTTGGTCCCAAAGAACGATCGAATCTGGGAAACGCGGCCCTTGTCCATAGTGGCCAGTGAGCGTTGGACGAAAAAAACTGACGTAGAAAAAATTAAGGCAGGGAGGGGGAAAAGACATAGGAGGCAAATTAAAGAAGCTGTAAAACAGGTGGAGCAGTGTTTGTCTGTTTAGGTGCATTTGTTGAGGTTGTTCTAATGTTAAACATTGCATCAAGCTTTTTAGATGGTGGGTTAGAGGGCAGACACGTAAAGTAAGAGAAAAGGATGGAGATATGAAATGACAGAGAAAATGAGAGCGACATGGCGAAGCCGGCGGCAAAGTCAACACTGTCATTACAGTCAGGATTAGATCAGCAGGAGGAGTGCACCAGTGAGCAGAGACACTAAACACCTCCCAACAAAGCTGAGAGGCTCTGACATGACCTTTGGGAGGTAACACACTCACATAACGCTGATTATCTTACTCACAAAGCAATAACTGGTAACACTTTCCAATAAGAGTACATTATGCAACTGTTAGTTGAGTTCATGCTTAGACAATGCTTAATGATCATTAAACTAAGCATTATAAAACCACTAATAACTAAGCATTAACAGTTAGTTTCTGCTTAGTAAGCATTAACTAGCCGTTAATAACATCAATTACGCATTAACTAACAGTTAATTAATGTACCCTTATTGTAAATAGGTATAAGGTGCCAGCCATAGCTTATTATGATGATACAACACCTATGATTGGTTACAGTGGCATTCAGATACTAGTGAATTCATTATTTTTTTATAAACTGCAGGCTAACTAGAGACGATAAATTACATTTAGTTTTACCCCGATTAATACACTGCATTATAAATGTGTGCCAACTGATTTAAACTACATGTAATGAAGTGTTTTGGCCCTCACAGCAAGACATGAAGCAGTTTATTGTAGGTGATGTAGAGGGAAATATTATTATACATTTTTTTTACATTTAGTTGACTGTTAGAGAATTGTATTAACATGCAAAATTTAGTTTAGGCATGGATATAGATTAAAACACTGGCTCACACACACAGATTAATTCAAATGATCTCCCCCGTGACCAACATTAAAATCCCACTCACAATTACTCGCTACAGTAATAATAGCAACATAATATAATATATAACAAAGCACTTACAGGGGCCATTCTGCTGCAATTATAAGTTCTTACATGTCCTTTTCTTTTTATAACACATTTTGCTTTCAATACTTCAGCACTTTCACAAGGGATTGACCACAGAATTTAACATTATTATCAAGTATTTATTTTATTTTTTATTTTTTAAATTTGCTAATTTTTATTTAACTAAAATTATCTGAATAGAATTATACCAGCACTGATGAAGTTGGTGATGGCACTTTATATAGAACATCTTGTAAAAGATGTGCTGCTGTTTTAATAATATGACCCCAACCTAATCTGCATGATAAATTATTTAAATGGCCGAATCAAAACACTGAACTCTAAACCCTGTGAGCTTTTCTTGTGGTGTCGGCTTCGAGAGATGATCATATCGTGCCTGTAGTCAGAGGAAAATGAATGCAATCAGATACCATAGTGAAAGAAGAGGCAAAAACCTCAACTGAAGTCTGCGCGAAACATCGGAAGATGTTTTGAAGTTAATGTCTTCCAGTTCTACAGCTATAGTAATGACAAAAAAATCAAATACAAATACAGTTATGATTCTGTTGTGCTCTACAGCAGCTCTCTCAAGCCAAACATTATGCTTCAATCAAAGTGCAATTACAGTTTGCTTTTAGAGGCAATACCAATGCAGCGCGGTCACCTACACAAAACTGGATAGTTGATTTACAACAATTATACCTCAGCTGATTATTATCTTCAGTTGAGTTATCCAGTGTCAGTGTCTAATTTCAGCCCTGATCAAAACAACGTAAAACAGAGCTCTATGTAACACGCACACGTGTGCACATGCACACGCACGCACACACACACACACACGCGCACGCACACGCACACACACACACACACACACACTGTTTACCCTCTTACAGTGACTGCCCATAAGTTCTTTGACCTCGCTCTTTAGCAGTTCCTTGCCCCCTGTTTGTTTTTGTGAAATTGTAACAGCAATGAACAAAGTTTAGGAGAGAGTATGAGGGGATCTGTAAGTGATGGATGAGTCTGACTCTCGCCCAATCCTTGGGCTCGTCTCATCCTTGATAGGGTGCAACAGACAAACAGTCAATCTTTTTTTTTCAGTGGTTCCCCTTTTAGTCTTCTCTCAGCCAATGAGGGATGAAGCAGAGGCAGGGCTTCAGAATACATCTCAAGCTTCTGCAGGGAGAAACACCATAAGACAGAGGGAGAAATTCTTCTTTGCGCCTAAGGTTTAAATGCTTATTGTCGATCTGAAAATATAAGTGGATAAACCCGGTAAGATATTAGATAAGGCCTTGCTTTTTTATTATGCTTCTCCAGGGAGGAGCAGGAGTGTAATATTGCTCAGCCATGAGCCATCCAATAGTTGTTGTTTTTTCTTATGAATTAGCTGTAATGTAACTGCTTGGCAAGCTAGAATAATAAGGTTGTGTAAAGCATACAAAGTCTAGAGAATGCAGATAGAAGTCACAAACACAAGTTGGATGTTTCTACACTTTTGAACAACAGCTTCAAAACTGTCAGCGTCTTCGTGAGTAATTTTCCGTTAAACTCTGTAACCTCTGATGACTGAAGTTCCTGTAGGTGTGTGTACGTATATGAATACACTGGTGTGTGTGTGTGTGGGCCTGCACATGTATATCTGTGTATCTGTATCACGCACTGGGGCATATAATAATTGCCTTAATCATGAAGGCATTCTCAGAGGAAAAGACTGTAATATAGCCAATTACTCTGCCTTCCACCATTAACGATGACAGATATTAGTTTGGAGAAAGAAGAAGTTGGAAAGACGTCCTTCCTTGTTGAAATAAAGTACTGGAGACTAGAGAACACGCTGCTCAGTGCATTAAGTCCTTCCTAATTAATTCCACATTCAGTAAAATAGTTTGACATTTGGCAAAAAATGCTTATTAAATTTTGAGTGTTGGGCGAAAAAAAATAATACCACTCTTGCCTTTGTATGCTCAATACAAGGTAACAGCGAGGTATTAGCTTCATGTAAACACTGGAAACAGTTTCCCCCTCTGTCCACTATTTATGCTATGCTAAGCTAACCATCTCCTGCTGTTGCTTCATATTCATTTTGCAGGCGTGGGAGTGGTATCGATATTATTATCTATATTATCTCATCTAACTCTCTGAGAAAGAATTAAAGCAAATAAGCAAAATTTCCCAAAAAGTTAAACCAATCTTTTTAACAAATCAAACAGACCGAACCGACAGATGAAACCATCAAACCACAGAAAATGGACAAAAGTCTGCCAGGTGTTTAAGGGGAAAAAATCACACTCGGGATGCCCCTTTAAATGTTTTTATATATCGTCACCGTGGACCCTTTTAATTGCACATATGCCGTTAATTTGCAGACCTTTTTTGTGTGTAGTTCCCTCCAAACATTCTGAATAACGGTTGTGTTACTCTGCTGCGAGATTTAACAAGCTGTCTGCTGGCTTGCAAGTGACCAGAGAGATGGAGAGTCATTAGTGTTTCTCCATCTATATCCCCTCAGTGCTTGAGGGAGAATGTCATTAGCATCTGTCCCTGTGTCTGACAGGGAGTCAAAAGAGCATCTGCCACTGTTTTGCTGGTATCACATGCTCTATCACCCGTCCCTTGAAGCCCTCGATAGCATTTTGCCAGTGGCTGACATGACTGCCGTCCATTAGGCCACATCTTATTGGCAAAGTATATGGGTCAAAGAGAGCCCTTTTTATTGGCAGGCGGCTGGGACTCTTGCTATGTTTGCATGGCACAGATGTACAGGTCTGAAGGCGTTTGATCACCTTCAGGACTACATTGCAGGCAGCCTGGGAGCCTTTTGCTACGAACAGAGAGATGAATCTAGGCCTGAAATGACTCGGTCGCTTAGTCCTGTGTGGAAGCATGGAACACAGACACATGACAGACATCTAGGCCTGAATGAACAATTATTAAGGCGCTAAAATTAACTTTCAATCGAACAAATGACCTTATATAAATGTTCTATGTTTAAAATTGTATCTGAATTCTCATTGCTTGAGAGACAAAAGACGGACAGCCCACTGGTGGTCTTGCAACCCAAAATCACTACTTTGAGCAGATTAGTCTTTCTCATCCCTAATGTGAGACCACGTTTAAGCAAGACACTGACAGTAACAGATGCTACATGTCCACCTAGGATTCAGCTAAAACAGCCAGCAGATCTGGGGTTGAACATATTCTGCAGCACCCTCCCTCATTATAAACAATGTACTTTATTTGTACAAAGCATGGAAGTATTGGCCTAGATACCAGATGTCCTAATTACTCCAGGAGAGATACAAACTCTCCAAATGAAATGCTTCTTTTCTGGATAAATTACACCTATCTTCAAACACAACATATACCGCACCAGGAACAAATACGTAGATGCACATGCTGTAAAGCAAGACAAGGTTGACTCACTCATCAGTAACATAGTGTGCACTGTGCTCGGCAGTACTGGAAGACCAGAGTAAAACTCAGGAAAGGAACATCTACTGCTAATCCAAGGAAAACAGCAAGACAAACACACTCTACTACATACACAGCAGACGCTCCAATCTGTGTCAAACAGATGGTGGGTATAATTTGTGTGGGGTTGTGTGCTTGTGTTTGTGTATCTTTGATGCTCTGATAGTCGCTGACTATCTCCAAGTGCCCAAGTCATCCCAGCGTCCCATCAATACTCTTGGAAGCTCCCTTATAGCAATGACATATACCTTCAGCTGTGAAACATGCACAGTGACTACTGCTCGTTAGCTGTGTGCTATATACTGTACAGGCAGACCTGGAGCTTGGTGAGATCGACTGCCATGCTCCAGCCTGCACTCCGGCTGATTGAAACAGATGGAGGAGTTGAGGAGGTTCGAAGGAGGAGCCCTGAGGGCGGCTTTGACGAAAGGAGAAAATAAAGAATGTCGAGGCCATCAGGATGGGACGCTGAGAGGACCCACTGGTTGTTTCAGCGCATCTAAAGCAAACACTGTTTACTACTACTGAGGCTTCTTAATGACACAATGAAAGCTGGGGTGGAGGATTTGGGGAGAAAATGGCAGTTGGGATAGAGATTTGAATCCAAATACCTCAACCGCTCCACTTATTCTCTTTGGTCCCTCCCCTATGGTCCCTCCCTGACACGCTCTACACCAACAAAGTCGTGCCAAAGTGAATGGACAGTCCCAACAGCCAATAATAACAGAGAATCGGAGCCTCCCAAAGTGTCAGCTCATGTTAACTTTGACCAATCAGAAGTCATTTACCCCAGCTTTAACACAGAGGAACACTTTTCCGTCAGAGAAAAACTCAATCCATTGTGTCCTCACATCTACTGCACTACGATGTCGTTTAGAAATATGTTGTTTTAATTTTATCCCAAAGTTATTAAAGGGGATATAAAAAAGACAGAATGGGAGGTTCGGAGCAGCCAAAGGTCATCCGAGCTTTCTTATCTTGTGTACGTACCTCCTCCTGATTCTTCTTTCACTTCTTCACACTTTTGGCGTCCCTGATGATTTGATAATTACATTTATTACCTTATTATGATATTGCATTTTTCTCCCCCGGAGGGTTCTTTACATTTTGTTATATAGTGCTACACTATTTAAATGATGCAGGCTTTGGGGAAAGCATACACATATCCTATTCACTTAAATGCTATATGGCCAACCACACAGGGATTGGAATAATGTGTTTATTTAGTTTCTGTGTGCATGATATATTGTGTTGTTTTGTTTTTTATGTCAGATGTTGTTTTATGTTGTTGGGGATTGTAGGAGAACGTGGTGCTAAACGATTTTGAGTGTGAAACGACAAATACGGTTTTATCTCATCTTACTCCTTTGAGAAGCAATGTCAAGAGAGCAGAGTTTATGTACATTTATAATTTTTGTGTAATTGGCACTTCAGCCCTTGATATTTGTACTGGTTGTGATGCTTTAGGAATGACATACTATAGGATACTATTTACCCAAGATGTACAGAGTTTATTTCCATATCCGAATATCATTTTATTCTTTTTAGTGGCTATCAGGCCTGAAACAGTAACAGTTTTCAACCGATTTCGAGAAACCTCAGACAAGAGAGGAAAAAATGAAATAAAATTGGGAAAGGGGAAATTCAAAAGGAAATTTAGCCACCTCATTGTCCAAGGGTGCAATAGCAGTAGTTGTGAAAATTTGATTTTGTGGAATTACAAATAACAAAAAGGTATTGTAAGCAAACGAAAGGCTTAAAATAGCTCCAATGCAATGCATCCAAGTAAACACAATGAATGTATTCATCATGAGTAATGCACTTGAAGATATAACATTGCTTAAAAACAGCTATTGAGGTAAGAAAAAATAAATCAATGAACAATGACAATTTTTTTTTCTGTGAACAATAAGAAACAATGCATGAGACAATTAAACAACTTCAATATTCATTCATTCATCTTTCGCTGTGTCCTACCTGAATAGATGGACCTCAGACAGACTGCACGAGGAGAAAAACACTGCTGAGTCCAGCCAACAAATTTACTTCAGAAGTACACCAGAACAGAAGCTCAGAATAATTCTGTCATTAAAAAAGCAAGAAAAAAACTCTGACCACCATGAGGCAAGGCACTGTATCTGCTCCTCTGAAAGTCTCAAAAAACTTCAATCCCTTGAAGCTTTCTAGGCAGACGCCTGGGAGAAATGCGACTGCTTCTCTCAGGCTGTGGACCCAACTCCGTCTGTTCCTCTGTGCGTGTGTGTGTATACGTGTGTGTGTGTGTGTGTGTGGAGGGCATGGCGGCCTCTCTTTGTTGTCCGTGGTAAGAGGATCCTGGCCAGTGAAACAATACCTGGCCATTCAAACGGGGATGGACAGACTTAACTGAGTCATGCTGAGCAGATCTCAGCCGGGCTTGAACGGACCAGACAGAGGCAGGGGGTGGGCTGAATACCTCCTCTGTGAAGAAAAGAAAGAAGGATAGACTTTCAGCAACTGACCAGTCTTTAGCTATCAATGTGTGTGTGTGTGTGTGTGTGTGTGTGTGTGTGTGTGCGTGCGTGCATGTTTCATCATCTGGCAGGTTCAAAGGTTCTCTTGGGGAGTTAAAGGGGATGATATGGCTGAGGGGGTCTGATAGAGATTAAAGTGGGAATAGGAAATGGGGCAGATCACTTTTTACCCTTATGTGTTAACTCTCCCTCTCTGCAGACGTAATCCACACCACCATTAATAATTGAGGAATGCTGTTTTGTGTGTGTGTGTGTGTGTGTGTGGTGCACTGTGCAGTCAATATCTGCACCCTCTATTTTTCTTCTCTGCATTGAAAGTCAGCAAAATTCTCTTACTCTGGTTGGCAATTTACCAGATCTGAAATCATTACCACTCTCGAGCTGTGGCTTTACATCTTTATCGGAACAGTCATACTCCGTACACACACACACACACACACACGCTTACTCAACTATCCTAATATTCCACACACTCTCCCACCTGGGAAGGGCAGCTGATGGGAATGAGATTTCTGGGCATTTAACAGTCTGAGAGTCAATCCCTTTCAGCCTCAAATTGATCTTATCTCAAATGGAGCCAAAAAAGACAATTTACATATTCATGGTGAAAGGGAACAATGCTGACTGAATCTGATGAGGGTCACCCTCAGAAAAAGCCACAGCTGATTTGAGCTGATTACTGTCAAGGGTTGTACATAGAGGCAGAAAGCAGCGGAGGTATTAGGATGCCAATATACAGTTGGCATCAGTGAAATGGTTAGGACAATGTGGTACTGATGCAAGCAATAATGAAATGTACAAGACAATTATTTTTGATAACTGTATTCTAATTTCTAACCTTATTTCCCCTCTTATGTCTCTAATTCACTTCAAACCAATGAGACACTTCCCTCACGACTGTCAATGGACCTCTTTGAATATTATTTTCTGTGTGTGAATGTTTATTTTTTCATGCTATCACAACTGTATCCCCACGTGAGTTAACATTTTTATTTCGTTTGACAGTTTTATTTTGCTGACAGTAAGGACTTGACGTAGATATGCATTTGTTTAATCTGGGACCATGCAATAATTTGTTCTTGCTGCATTGTCACCAAGGAAAACATGACACTGGCCGTCTCGTGCCCATCGGAAAGGATGATGCGTGTGTAAATCTGTGTGTGTGCGCCGCACCTATGAGGCGACAGCAGTCTCTCGTGTAGAGCTATTGATCATTCTTGTTTGAAGTTGTTGAACATCAGCATATTTAAACAGACAGGGTTTTTTGTACATGAATGAAAGCAAATTCATTTCAGGTGTGAAAGGGTACTGAAGGGCATCTTCTGGGATAAAGGGTTATGAGTTATCGAGTGAACATTTGTAGCAATGAAGCTGGAGTTTTATCTGTGGATTATGAGCGTGGCAGGAAGAAACACCAAGGTGTCAGGGAGCACCTCAACCCCAGCTGCTCCTGGTTAGCTTCTTAGTGATTAAGTGCTGAAGAGATATGAGTCTGCTGAGTGTCTAAAATCAAATTAATAAAAGTGAGTAATGCAGTAGCGAACCTCACTGTTGATGCCACTACCTTGTAAAGTACTTTTTTTTTTTTTTAGTATTCATCTTTTTTTCCTCCAGAGAACAAAAAAAGATGAGTTCAGATTATGCGTGTGATGGGCATTTTAAGTCAAAACTTAAACTTTGACTTTGAAGCACCAGTGGGAGTTGTCGTATTCCAACTGGGGATCTGAGTCACTTTAGAGATCAGATGGGACAAATGAGAAGCAGCTGAGAGACAGACGGCGTAGAAAAGACGGAGAATGGCATTTATCGAGCGTGACACAGAGAAATGGGATCTGGGTTTGTAGGCATTGGAGTGGTAATTGATTCAACGGTCTATATCTGCTGCTCAGAGGCGACGGCCCCAGGAACACTGTTGTATGGGAGCTGATATGCAGTGTGATAGCTTAAATGCCCATTCAACGCCGAGCAAATTTCCTCGCTGTGTAGAGTCACTGCTCAAGCTGATGTGGCAATTAGCTCGCCCCGCTAATTCAAAGTCACAGCTGTAATTAGACACTTTGTTTTGCTATACTTGTTAATTCATTTACAGCCTTTCCCTGCTTTGTCACCAAATGAATTCTGTGTGATTAAAGAAATCTGGCGTTGGAATCGATAACAAGGATGATAAGCAGTACTCTACAGTACCCGTCAGTAAGAAAACCACTGAGCATATTATGTAGTCGAGAGGTACTCATAACTTATAACCAGTACACAAGCAATTACAAACGGTCATATAACACATTAATGAATTTGAACGAAGAGATATGGAGGATTGTTTGTGTTTATATGCATTTGACAACAATATATAATGACACTACATATGAAAAACTGAGCAAAGGGGAAATCGAATAGACACAGCTTTGAATTTTAAGTTTAAAGTAATTTTTTGTCATACTACTATTTCCAAGGTTAAACATTAAACATTAAAACATGTCTATATGAGTTTTGACCAAAGACCGTTTAAATGTTAATATTATTGAATATGATAATGTTGACCTGTTTTATCATCAATACCATTTTTTTTTTACACCCGTTACAGATGATTCATAGGAACATTGTGCTTTGCTTTAGTTAAAAAAAGGAGTCCAATTAAAAGTGTTACTAAGGAGAACTTAATGAAGGAAATTGTAGATAAAAAATATATGCAGATTTTTTTAGTACATTACCTTTCCATTCTTTGGCATATGATTGGCCCTTGTCTTTATCAGATCCGCCCAGCACCCGGGATGAGCTGAAGAGGAAGGCACGTATGACAGCTGATAAAGATAAACGCTAAGATGGGAAAAAAAATCATTAACTCAGCTCATGCATTTTGCATTCATTACCATTTGTGGCTCCAAAGTCATTAGGAGTGGTCGCATACTGGAACTGAGCAAAGCACCGAAGCTGCTAAAGAAGGCCCTGACAATCTTGTTTACATCCTCCAACGACAAATATATTCTGTTCCTGTTTATCAGTATTTTGCATCAGTTTGTTCTGTGAACTGAATGAGGTGCTAAGTGAAAAGATTTAAACGTGTTTTTCACAGCAAGACGTATAAAAAGTTACTTTCTTTTATTTTTTTATTTGGGATGGGTATATACAACGATGAACACACTGAACATAGAATGTCCATATATATCCCTTCCCTGCACCAACATAAACACATACAGTACATATATGCATACATAGGCCTACATGCATGCACATATACAACACACAGTCAAAAAACTAAACAAAAACAAGAAAAACAATCCTACACCAAAAACACCTACACCATAATAATAATAATAATAATAATAATAATAATAATAATAATAATAATAATAATAATAATAATAATAATAATAATAATAATAATAATAATAATAAGACGAAAAAGAAAAAAGTTACTTTCTGATGAATGATAACTACAGGGTAAAAGTTATTGTCAACCTGAGCACTATCAAGTCAGAATTGATCCAATCCAAACAGCACTCCACGTTACTCTTTTTAATCAATCCCAAGATGCTAGGGGAGCGGGATGGTGCACTTTAGTGGGTTGGCTATGTCTGTTCCTATTACAAATGATGACAGTGCAAAAACTCAAATTGGAAAATGAAAGAAAAAATACCATTTACTTTCCAAAGCAGCCTTTGCATGAATATGGAAATGTAGATGTTGTTAGGAAGGAACTGGTGGTCTTTGTGATTAAACACCCATGGAAGATGATAATAAATTCAGACAGAGATATTTACAATCAGAGCACAGAGTTTGTTTTCCCCCCTGAGGACAAGCCCGGCCGAGGCACATCTCAAGGTGAGCTAAACAGTAGATGGAGGAGCAGGGGTGATACTCAACATGCACACATTTATTTAGAATTCTTTTGGCTTTTATCTCATGGAGCACTCATCTGAATATTATTTAGCTCAGCCCCTTAGCATACACACCGGTTATCTCCCTACAAATGCAGCAGAAGCTCCATTTTGAGTGCATTTCACCCCACTCTGTGCGGGCCCGTTCCCTTTACGAGTCATCGTTGTGTATCTCTCATGCCAGTCTGTCTGCGTGACGAGAGCAGGGGGTGATGCAGGAGTCAGTCTGAAAAAGTAGAATAAATCACTTGGGGGAAGCAGCTTTGCAGCATGGCAGCAGATGACAGCCGGAGGGGTAGTTGGAAGATGGAAGTAGGCATGAGGGCCAGTCCAACTGCTTTTTCTTTATAATATCACCAGACATTTGTGGAGGAAATGGTTCCAAGGGCAGGATGTTCCCTAACACCAATAGTCCATCAAAAGAAAGCAGGGACCACACAGGGTCACACAAACGAAATCACAGCGGGGAGGGGGGGGGGGGGGGGGGGGGAGAGAGAGGGGCTGATGGCTTTCATCCGACTGTCACTGTGTAGGTGCTAGCGGAGCAAAGACAAAATGACAGTGACAGTCATTTTGACTGCTCTGTCTCCTGGGTGTTCTGTGCACAGGTGACGTGTAGTTCAGAGAACTTCTGCTCTTGTGTTTAGTACAACGAGAGGGCTTCAGAGTGGGAGCCGAGAACGTCGACGAAAGGGCACATTACCCCAGCAGGTCCTCAAACATTTATGAGTTCTTCAGCTTAGGTTGCTCCACGGAGGCCTGTTAGATTTCATTGCATAATTCTGCGCCTCTATTGTGCCAATGAACCTCTGTTTATTTGCCAGGATGTTTTCTATCACGGCTCCCCTAAGCTCACGAGCCAAGAATAACAATGACTTTTCATCATTGAAAGGACTGGCTGATCCCTGCTCATACAGAAGATTGTGTGCAAAATGTGCTCACTCAACTGCCTTAAGCAAACACCTCAGGCTGTCTTCATAGGATCTTGTATGTAATCTTGTTATTAAAACTACAGTTTATTAAACTGGGATTTTATGCTTTTGCAATATCATACTGATGATACATGTAATTACTGCTACTGATCACAATGAAGCACAGTTTGTCTGTGAAGTCAATAATGAAAAAAAATTCATTTACAGTTTCCCCTTATCCATCACTATATCTTCACTCAGGAGCAACTTCAAAGATGAAGTGGTGTGTGCTGCTCAACATGCATTTGCGTGACAAGATAATAGCTGGCATGCTCATCTAGAGACGTTCTGCTGTCAGGGCAGAGCTAAATCAAGATATTAAGATTTGTCCAAGGTTCTGAATTATCCACTGAATTTAACCCCCTTCCTCTCACTCTTTCCATTCCCCCTCTTTTCATATCTATCTATCTATCTATCTATCTATCTATCTATCTATCTATCTATCTATCTATCTATCTATCTATCTATCTATCTATCTATCTATAAATTCATCCATCCAAACTGTAACCTTCTATGACAGTTTCGCAACGGCAATTTGCAAGTTAGTATGAAAGCATACGTACGGTGAGATTTTGTAAGGTTTGGCAGGAGGAAACTACATAAAGACATGAAAGAAAACCTTTCCCAAGCCTGGGCACATCAGAAAGTTAACCTGCAATTTAGCGTGTGCTGCAGATGTATATCAACCCTCATTGGCCCCATTATTGCTCAGTGCATTGTGTAGCGTAGCATGGGAGATCCGATTGAGCAGAGATTGTCTTCTGTGGAAATAATGATAAAAATCTGACTGAATGGAGGTTCATCTTTTCTTCACATTCATCTTTTCTGTTCCAGATCACGTGGAAGTAGGTGAGGGGAAAGTGCTATCCAACGGCGCCCACTAGTGCTCAAACCCTTTACCTGTGCCTTGTGGAGCTGTTTAACACAGACTAGTGGTCCACAAACACTGCAGCATTATCGTTGACAGTTTAACTCACTCAGGTCCAGACTGCTAATAATGTGTGAAACGAGGAAGGCTAGAAAGGTTTTACCCTGAATGATCCGTGACTTGTTTGCTGTTGGTTCTGCAACTCAGTTATTACCTGCTGTGCCTCTAGTGAAGCAAAAATAAACTTGCTCTGACAACCGTTTTCATTTTCTCACAGCAAAAGGTCAGAGCAGTCATCTTTTACTGAGTCACAGAGAATGCAGGCAGGGATATGAAGTGCACACACTGACTGTCATCTGTCATTTATGCACAGCTGCTGTCCTCATTACTTTGCATGAGACACATGCTTGACGACAACTTTGCTCTGCTGCTGCAAAAAAAAAAACACGTCTTCAAGTCTTCAGTGGTGGCAAAAACCTTAACGCTCATCATCATAAATTATTTGCGACCTAATGATGGCTCCTTCTAGGTATTCCATTACAATCTACTGGACTAACTATTGATTAATCCTCTACCTGAGATAAGACCCCCCCCCCTCTCCCCAAGGCTAGTAGCACCACAATGTTCCCTGCAGAGATGTTTTCCAGAGCCCAGGGTTTCCACAGCATTAGATGAAGGGAGCTCCTGCAGCGAGCTATACTGTAGTTCTTCAAAAGGCTCACAGTGATCCTGCTCTCTTCTTTCTCACTTCTGCTTTCAACAGCTTCATTAGAACAGATCTTTTCTGTTCATGCTTATGTATAATTGTGTAAATGTGTGTGCACTTGTTCACTTTAGTCATTCACAAGGAGAAATCTGCCTTTTCCCCTTTATTCCAAGGCTGCTAGCCATACGCACGCAATGACACGATACATTTCAAACAGGAAATATTATATTTGATATCTTAATTCTCTTTCATTCTCATTCTCTTTCTCTCTCTCTCACTCTCATACACACAGAAACGCTCACACAGTAGCAGCTGAATGTAGGTCAGTCCTGTAGAGAGATGTGAAAGTGAATAGTAAATCAAAACTATCTATCAGCTGATGCCAGAGCAATGCTTCCCTGAGGCTAAACAGAAGTGCAGGACAGCACACAAGCTGACTGATGTGCCTTATGTGTAGAGACAGGCATATACACACGCAAACACACATACACACACACACACGCTGGTGTTTGTGTTGGAAAGGTACAGTAGATGTGTTGCATAATTCATCGGGGCCAAAGGATGCAGGCTTTACCTGAATCCCAATAGCAGTGGGCCACTCCTCTCTGAATCTGTCTCAGGCTTCAGCATTACTTTGCATAAAATCACCTGGGAATCACTGTGCATAAGCCAAGAAAAAGGGATGCTCCTCGGTGAACTGAGATCAGCCATGATACGACATCCATTTTATATACTATCTATAGAATCATCCGAGTAAAGTGCTCTGGAGATTAAAATGATATGCTTGGATTTCTATTCATTCTTTGTACCCATGTAATGGCTCTCTTTCCCTTTTAGAGACACAGGCGATGCCAGTGTATTTAAATGCAGGGGGCCACCTTGTGTTATTTTTTTCCCCTGTCCAACTCACATGGCTGAGAAGAGATAAATAAATAGGCCACGGACTGGATTGTAACCTTTATGTTACAAAATCAACAGTGACGTCCATTTCTCCTCAAACTGGAGGCTCCTGCAGCAGCGCACCATGATTTATTTTTCCTCTTGTTTGCGTAATTGACTATGTGTCAGGTTGAATCAGTGGCAGAAGCCAAGGTTGCCACAGAGGGCAGAAACCGAGCCGCCTGCCGGCCCTCGGACTAACATCAGACGTGCAGGGTGCAGAAACGGTCTGTGTGCTGCTGCCACGGTTGGCAGGTCCAGCCATAGGACAAGCACCTGTTCAAATGTCCATACAAACTTATTTGTGAGAAGCTTTTGCTGTCAAAGTCCAGTTGAGCAGCTGTAAGCAGTTAATTCCTCCTTTCGGTATGAAATGTCGAGAAACCACACAAATAAAGCACAACTCCTTCATTTTACACCTCTGCGAATTGAACAATTAAATTCTGACTGTGTTCAGTCAGTTCACGTATTAATTAAATAACCTTAATTTCCTTCATATTTTCCAATTACTTTTTTAAACTGTGCAAAACAACCAACACAACGACATATGGGCCTATAAGCACTAGAATTGTAAAATAAATAGGCCTAGTCTAAAACAATAAGAAGGCTATTAGGCCTACAAAGTAATAAGGTATCAAATTAGTGGAGTAGATTTGTGCTTTTCTGTTACAGGTTTTGTTTATGGATGCAAAAAACAAACAAACAAATCAATTGATTCCGAAGTTTAGATCATTGTTTGTTGTTGTTGATCTTCTAGGCCAGTGGTTCTCAACCGGTGGGGCGCGCCCCCCCGGGGGGGCGCGGACACTCTACCGGGGGGGCGCGAGGGGGATGGTAAAAAAAAAAAAAAAAAAAATCTTAATTTTTTTTTTTTTTTTTTTTTTTTAGTAATTTAAATTTTTTTCCTGATATGTAGCCTAGTTCAGAGATGATATGTATTTTTTTTCTTAACTTTTTTTGATAGGTAGTTGCCAAGTTCATCACACAAACACTCCAATCCACTGATATGAGATCAGTTTGCAATTTTCAAGTACTGAATTAATGGTAGAACTGTGGCCACTAGAACTGGTCTCTGGTCAGCAAAGGTCTTGAAAACAGCATAAGTGTGCTTGTGACATGCGTGCCACCCATGCATGTGTATGGGCACGTGTCCCAGCAGATTTTTGAAATCTGAATAAAAAAATGTAAGTTTGTAGTTAGCAAGTTTAACATGTTCTTAGGGCAGAATTTCATAAATAAAGGTTTATTTTTTTAGCAAGATATTTGGTCAAAAGCTAGTGGTCATCCGTCCCTCTGTGCAGTTGTTAGGCATCTGGCTGCTAGCAAGTTATGTTGTCTTGCTAATTTTACTATTCATCTGAACTGAAATAAATATTGACTTTTTCCTTTATTATCTTCGCCAGAATGCACCAGAATGCTTAGATTACATGTTAAAAACACAAAAAAATCTTCTGGGGGGGATGCCCCCAGACCCCCCTTCAGGGGTTTAGTTTTCTGACAAACATTACAATGGATACTAACATGATTTGGGCATTTGGGATTATAAATCATCTTTGAATTGGTTGTACAGCATATCACATGCTATTCATTCAGGGGTGCGATGGCCACCCCACTCTAGCTCTGTGGCCCACCTTGGCCACCCCCAGTCAAAATTTCCTGGAATCGCCACTGAGACACACACAACTCCGCGTTCAGGCTGCACAGCACATTAATCGCAGGTAGCATTTTGAGCTAAATCTGGCCACTTTCCAAATCCAAGACTCAATAGTTGAAACATTCTCTGAACTGGGTTGTCAGACAGCAGTGTTTCCCATTGATCATAGACTTTGTTTTGTGAAGCTTTTTCATAACAGGTATACCTATTGTAGAATTTATTCTGTGTATGTTCTATTTAGGCTACTATTTTCTTCTCTTCTAAGGAGATTTAAAAAAAAAAAAAACATTTCCTCAGTGTCTCATTGATACAATCTCATAATTAGCTTTTAAAGTGCACCAGAATTTAACGTTAAAATATAAGAAATGTCCGGACCCCAACCCTAAACCCAATGTTCAACTCAAAGGTGCGCCACTGGCCTAGCCCTTGTGATAATAACAATAATAGATTATCTATCTATCTGTGTAGGGTGGTGTGTGTGTGTGTGTGTGTGTGTGTGTGTGTGTGTGTGTGTGGGGGGGGGGGGGGGGGGGGGTGTCACGGTCGGTGGGGGGGCCCAACTGCAATGACCCAGCTTTGGGGGGGCCCAGCTTGCAGAAGGTTGAGAACCCCTGTTCTAGGCTATAGACACAGTGTTGATCCAGACGGTTTGTGCAATCGTAAAACGCTCTGTATGAGCAGGAAAAAACAAAATCAAGTAGGCCTAGCTATTCATAACAAAGACTGTATGATTCAGAAGAAGAAAATGGCTTACCTGCACTTTGTAGGCTAGTCCAAAGTACCCAGCGAAACTACATTGCCTAGCCTCGCGTGACGTCAACTATATGCGACAGTTAGCACGTGACGTTTTGTTTTGGTTCCTCTCCCCTGGAAGAGACAGCTCCTATTCATCACGGAGAATGGACGACGTCCGCGTCTTCGTCTTCTTTATCATCATTTTACTCCTTGGCACCTGCTCGGCCTCAGCTCCGAATTTCATTCTTCTTTTCGCAGATGATCTGGGTTTCGGGGACTTGGGTTGCTATGGACATCCCAGTTCACTCACTCCAAACCTGGACCGACTGGCAGCCGGAGGACTCCGGTTTACAGATTTCTACTGCACCAGCCCCGTGTGCAGCCCGTCCAGGTGAACTCTATAATTATCACCCCCATTCTCCCTCGAAAGTGTCTCGCGAGTCCTTCAAAATGTACGCGCGTTCGTGAATGCAAGAAGTAGTGTCAGTTAAGTCCATGGTCAGAGCAGACGGAGGAGTATTGACATCCTGTGTAACCTATGTAAGCCTGTGTAAGACCTGGCTGCATGGATTCACGCGTGGGCTATCCTACTTTAATAAGATAGCCTACCTAATTGCATATTCAACGTTAAACTTTATGCAGTGCTGTGCCACACTTGACAGTTAACATATGCTGGTGTTGTTTGAGGAATACAGTAAGATGACTATGAAACAGAAACAACTAAATGTGGTGACCAAAAGAAAAACATCATATTTATTTATCAAATTGATGCGGCTACGCTACACTGTTTTCATCCTTCATTCCATTCACATTCTCTCTGGGGGTAAACACCGCAGGTTCACAATGAAATGTATCTCCATGTTGAAATCCTTAGAGTTGTCAGTTTAGATTATTACTAGCCACATTCTTGAAATGCCTCTTAGTCTACACACACACCACACACACACTTGCCGGTCCATCCTGTCACACATATCCTTGCTATGTCTTGATAGAGCTTCGTTGTTGACGGGGCGTTACCAGACCCGGTCAGGTATCTACCCGGGAGTATTGTACCCAGGCTCTATAGGCGGCCTGCCTCTGAATGAGACCACCATTGCTGAAGTGTTGAAACCTCTGGGCTATGCTACTGCTGCCATGGGGAAATGGCACTTAGGAGTTGGGGCCAACGGGATGTTTCTTCCAACCAACCAGGGGTTTGACCAGTACCTGGGGATCCCCTACTCCCACGACATGGTCAGTGCGATTGGATTGCCATTTTATTTGTCGTAAGAAACGTCACGTAATGTCTTCGTTTGCAATATCCATTTTAAATTTTGTTTTTCTCTTGTCTTCCTGTTACTTTCCCAGGGCCCCTGTTGGAACCTGACCTGCTTCCCTCCTGATGTGAAGTGTTTTGGACTGTGTGATCTCGCCACCGTAACTGTTCCGCTAGTGTTCAACGAGGTCATCAAGCAGCAACCAGTCGACTTCCTGGACCTGGAAAGGGCTTACAGCGACTTTGCGACCAATTTCATCTCCTCGTCCGCCATGAAAAAACAACCTTTCTTCCTCTACTATCCTTCCCATGTAAGCAACGATAAAAACAGTCAGTGAGAGAGTGCCCATTAAAGTTACAACGAGTAAGTCGGCACGTTGGCGACACCTTTGAACAAAAGCGGTATTATTATTACGACGCCAGCTGTCGTGAAGCTGTTTTCTTGCTCGTGCAGGGCGTTCAGATTCAAATAATCAGGAAGCAATATGGTGCGTGTCCGTGTGTTGGAAGCAAAGTGTGAGGGCACCGGACTCTTTTCGGCTCCGTGAGTCTATGGGTGACACAGCATCAACTAATGCCAGTAAGTGCTAAACACACCTGATTGCAATGAGTTGATGCATTGTCACCTCTCACGGAGCTGAACGAGTCTGTGTCCCCACACAAAGCGAATGAACGAGAGATGGCAGTTAGTTAGAATGGATCACGATGAGGTAATGTGTTTATGTTGTAAATAATGACTATTTCAGATGAATAATGGTCATCTGATGATGCTGGTGAGGCAAAGTAAACTTTGTTTTAGTAGGCTACCGCTCATTCATTTAGGAGTAAACACTGCAGTCTACGTTCGCTGCGTGAAATTGTGTATACGTTGCTTGGCAACGCCCTCCCGCCCTACTATCACTCTCCCTTTTCGCTTTTCTTCATTGCATTTTCTTTTTTTTCTTTGATGGTTCAGCCCCGTTATCAGTCATTATGACGACAAATAGCCTAACTGTCTCAAACAAGGCTCCCGCTCCCCTTCTAGGATGACCAGATCGCATTTCCATTACTTTTCACACGTCCCGCAAATTGTGACGTTGTCCCGCATTGTTATTGAAAGTGAGCCCCCCTTTTTAAATGCGTGTTTTATAATCTGGCATTTATCCGATAGCTGTGAGGAGACAGCAGTCTCCGTTTGTCTGTGTGTGTGTATCGGGCTGCTGGGCTCAGTGGCTCTGTGAAGGTGTTGCAGTGCTTCAGCGTTCACTTTCCTGTTACTTCAAAATAAAAGCCAACTCACGTTTGTCAAGTGAAATGCTAATGTGAAGCCAGTGAAATGCTTTTAATGTGAAGCCGCAGCCTTAATGCTCTTTGTTTAACAGTAGCTAACTTAACTGCTGCGCGCTGATCTAAAGATAGTGTTTTTTTAATATAGAAAGCCATGTCTCTGGCATTACCGGTGGTGACACGAGTTTATTTTGCTAAAAAAACGGCACTTTGTCCCGCATTGTCCCGCACAAACGTAGTCTTTGTCCCACATCTGGTGAATTGGGATCTGGTCTCCCTATCCCCTTCCCTCACCTGGAGTGATAGGCTCCTCAAATCGCGTTCCTGCGCCACACTGAAATCTGCGACCAATACGGATATGTGACCATAGAGCATGCACGAGCAAGCCGAAAATCGGACTGGGTGTGCGACCAGATCAAATGCAGTAATAAAAACTATATAAAAACGTCTTTCTTTGCACTGATGGTCTCGTTTGCTGTTAAATGTAATTTATGATTATGAGAGGAAACATGAGGCTGTTTAAAAGATATTTAAAAGTTACTCGTTGCCGCTTTAAGTGAGAAAAATAACATTCACAATAAGTGCACAGTCAGAGCTCTGTGGTCAGTGAAATCCTTCAAAACACTTCAAATAGCATCGAAACATGACTACATTCAAGTTCTTGTTTAGGTTTTAACTTTCAGGTTCAACCCCCCCCCCCCCCCCTCCATGTAGATAGATGATGGTAACTCAATGCAGCGAGACAGTAAATTCTACAATCATTTCACCTTTATCTACTTCCTTTTTCAGCACACCCACTATCCCCAGTATGCAGGTCCAGGGGCAGCCGGTCGGTCCTTAAGGGGCCCATTCGGAGACGCTTTGTTGGAATTTGACAACACGATAGGAAACCTGTTGGCAACCCTGGAGAAGACGGGAGTGATCAACAACACATTGATCTTCTTCACTGCAGACAATGGGTAGGTTTTTACCCCTGGCCATTGTTTTTATATGCAAATGTCACTTTCATACTTTCTTGTGCAGACACTTTTAATATGGGCTGCGGTACAGCATTGTGTGTTTTGACTTTGTTCAAAGGTTGAGTCGCTTGATATATTTGCCCTCTTTTGTACTCTTTAGCATGCAGCCTGGTATTGTTTGTATCATCTTTTATTTAAGAGGTGTGTTATTCCTGTCTCTGTGTGCAGGCCTGAACTGATGCGTATGTCCCGCGGGGGTAACGCTGGTTCTTTAAAGTGTGGAAAAGGCACCACATATGACGGGGGCATGAGAGAGCCAGCCATCGCCTACTGGCCAGGGACCATCAGGCCAGGTATTGACCTCGTAGAGTAATCTGAACAGAGAGTTAAGATTGGTTGACACTTCCAAAAGACGAAAAAAGATGTTTCCATTTGTGAGTTTTTTTCTTCACAAACTGCTTGGTGTAGATCAAGTGTTTGAAGAAATATCAGTGTTGCCTTGCACATACTGATGGTTCTGCAGACTTTCATCACATGTATTAAAGCTTTTCCTTGTGGAAAAGCGTACCACAAGTTGTTGCTTTTTTTTTTTAACACTGACTTCATGCTATACCAGGCATCAGCTGGTATTCTTTCTTTCCACTATGGAAATAAATCCAATAATGAAATAAATACAAACCGATTTGCACATAGCCTTTAGGTGATTGCTGCTGCTTGCCCTTACTCTGCATGCACATCTTCAGGTGTGACTCGTGAGTTGGCCAGCACTCTAGATATCCTGCCCACCATTGTAAGTCTGGCAGGAGCAAAACTGCCCCTGGTGATGCTGGATGGGGTTGATATGACAGAAATGCTCGTCAACAAGGGAAAGGTAAAAGGCACCATCATCTGTTATACTCCCTAAACGTTTCAATCATGTGAAAACCAAGTCTGTGTTATCAATGTTACATTTAGTCAAACTTTTTTTGTTTGTTTGCAGAGTAAAAGAGAGACAATGATGTTCTACCCCACCAACCCCAGTGAGAAGTATGGCCTGTTTGCTCTCAGGCTGGGGAAGTACAAGGCCCACTTCTATACACAAGGTACAAAGAGCTTTCATATACACAGTTCTGGTGAGATAAGACGACCAGGCATGATCTCATATAATACAAAGGAGATTTTGACTTCTGCTTTTCCTCCTTTTGTGCATCAGGTGCCACCCACAGCGCTACCGTCCCGGACCAAGACTGCCCGGCCTCTGCAGTCCTCAAAGCCCACGACCCCCCACTTATTTTTGACCTGGAGGCGGACCCCTCCGAGCACTACCCTCTCCCCGTGCTGAAAAAACCCGACCTGCAAGCACTGCTGGAGAAGATCAAGAAAGTCAAGGAGCAGTTTGAGGGCTCCATGGTGTTCGGAGAAAGCCAAATTTCAAAAGGAGAAGACCCCAACCTGGAGCCTTGTTGCAATCCTGATTGTAACCCCAAGCCCGGCTGCTGTAGGTGTTGATGGGATGGAATTTGCCATGACAACCTTAAATGATGTGGGAAAGGCTGGAGGTCCTGCTGCACTGATTTGGTCATGTGCTCTGTGAAGGTCGGCAAGTGTAAATATCTGGTGGGGCATTGCTTCTTGCTTGTGGACAACTATACTTGCTATTACTGTTTCATACTGAAAAGTGATATTATAAACAATCCGTTTCCTCAAAGAGGAGATGCTTTTCCTATTATTACTGACTACTTTTAAAATGAATGTATAACAATGTACTGTGTATGTCCTGAGTTGCTCCATTTGAAATTATGTTCCAATTATAATATAATTAGGTGATTTACTGTGTAATTTATTTTCCACCTCAACATTCTTTAAAATTCCAAGATTTTTAATGTATTTATAATTTAATGTGACACTGCTTTGCAACATAATTAAATCACACAGACAATTAATATCTAAACAATAAAGAACACAACAAATGTTTTCGAACATCAAGCATATATTTTATTCATAAGACCAAACCCATGACAAGGCAGAGTGATTTTCTTTTTACTTTTTTTTAGATATTTTTCAATGGCATTTTACAAGTCCTTGTTTTTTAAAGATACAAGATAGGATATGTTCTGTCACATACTGTTTTGCTCTAGGTATAGAGTGAAGAGTCTTAATGTAATAAAGTCAAAAGTTTGTCTTAACTGTTAATGTATGTCTCAGCGGCTATATGGGACTAGATCATTCTCAGAGGTTAGTTTTGTGTAGCTGTACGGTTGGAATGAAGTATAACTAGGCCGTAACGAGATAGAAAAACATAATCAGAAGCAAATAGGTAGGTACAGATCAGAGCTGGGTCACCCTATTGGAGCCCAAAGGTGAACCACCTTTAATTGGCAAGATGCAATAATAGGTGACCAGTGACCGCTGAAAAAGTCACTGTTCAGCTCTAACAGCAGATTGGTCAGTAGTCGATAGGTGGGTGTATGTCGCACACTAATGATGTCACATCTCACAAATGTGCTGCTGAAGCCTGTGTAGAGTAATGGGGTTGGCAGGAACCCAAATGCCACTTGTGTGACGGATACTGAGATAACTACTTTTGTGGAAAGATAGGACATTGAAATAGAATTATTGCAGATCACGGATAATTAATGCATTTCTCTCTCATGGGGTTTTTCTCTGATTGGGATCTTTTTCTTTTTTTATTTATTTTTAATGTACATATTCATTTCATTTTATAACATACTCAACATAAAAGACACAGTACTAGCTTAGATTCACTATTGTATATACATGATCTAACTGACAGCGATACACATGTAGATAACACCCTACCTCCCTTGCTGCTGAATGAGCTTTCAGTGAGCACTGAAATCCTGAAGATCTGAGGTGTTTGTTCTGTTGAACGTGGACTGAAAGCAACAGTACACAATGCTGAACAGTGTCCCAAAGAATGATGAGGATGGTTAGGGGTGATAAACCAAGAAAAGTTTTCAGATGACTGCAATGACCGCCTTGTTTATTGTTTTTGTTTGTAATACATATCAGGTGCTAGACTATAAGCTATGGTATGCTAAAACAACCCCAGAGTAGGTTATTATCTCACGTGTGATTGATGCTTTTACCGGAATAAAGACAATATATGAATGTGAGAACATGTGACCCTCCCTTTCAGCTACCATAAAAAACATGATCAAATTTTACCCATTTACATAGCTATAAAACCTTCAATGTAATGCTTTATTAAAGGTTTGATTATGCTGTGATACCAGGACCAAGTATTAGCAGGACGCTCTCACTGTACACTAGGCACACTGCAATACAGCATTACTGACACATGGCTACTGGTCAAACAAGTCATTCCTTTTCCGACATTGAAACTGCCCAGGCAAAAAAAAATGATGTCACGGTAATCCAGAGTTGAACAGTCAGAGGTGGGAGAATATGGCTTTTCAGAGGGCCTTTTGCTTTATTTGACCTGGAGCTCCCCCCGCAGTGAAGTTCAGCAAGCAGTGCAATTTAGAGGGTGCCGGACAAAAGTAAAACCGTTCCACACATTAAAAATTCGCTGACAGTCACTGCGCCTAATCCAAGCTGAATAAAATATCTCCGGGGCTAATGACATTCAAAAAGTTAATTCCAAGTCATAACAACTTTTCTGAAATCCCTTGCACCTGCAGTCACTCCTGTCAGGGTGAATTAGTGATACCCACAACCAAACAAAACCCTGTCCGTCAGTCTCAGCTGTTTCTTAATTAGTCTGGAAGAGGCGCCTGCATGTCTACTTTCTATACATGTATTTACAACACACTACATCTTGTACGCGACACGGGTAAGCTCGGACCAAGGACAGTTCACTGTACTCTCTCTACTTTGCTCCAATGCCACTATCAGTAGAAATCGATGAGCTTGTCTATATTGAACAAATACATATTTACACTTAATTGACGACAGCCTCTTGATTCTACACCTTTCACGTTACTGATTGTTGAGCTGCTTGCCATTCACATGGATATGTGTATTTCTTGGTGTGTCTGTGTGCAGTAACCCTACCAGCCATGCATTGAAAAGTGAAACAGCAGTAGTAGGTACCGTATATTGTTCTCGTTTCAAAAGAGGAACCTTTAAATAAACAGGTGCTCAGCGTCTTAGTTTTATATCATAGAAAAATAATAAAAGAAACAGGCAATAGATCCATCGAGGCGATGAAAATAAACAAAGAGAGGGAGATGAATGGAATCAGTCAAATGCCTAGCATACGGTAGAAATTTTAGAGGGACACAGAAGAGAATTTTTACAATGGAGAGAAGACCCCACTGACAGCGCCCTCTGGTGGCAAACTCGATGAACATACACAAGCTGTGGAGAGAGCCGGTGGTCGTCCTGGCAACACGTCTTACTCCAGGTAGATGTCCTCAGTGGGGCAGGCATACTCCAGATGTTCCTGGTAGTACTCCTGGAAGGCTCGTCTGCAAACAACACGGACAGGTGAGAGATTGACTATTAATGTGAAAACACAAAACCACTCTTTCTGAATTGAAGGAGGGAGACATTGTTTTGTCGTTTTTTAATTTTAGTTTAGTTAAGTTTAGTTTAGTTTAGTTTATTTATTTATTTATTTGTATGTATTTTAATCTGTGTTGACTTGTATTTGTATTGTCTTTTATATGGAACTTTGAGTCCGGAATAAAGAATAAAGTATTCAATATTTAGCTAATTTTCCAATGTATAGACCATTCACCTGGTCAAGACATTTAAAAGAAAATAGTGTTATGAACATTAAATGAATGCTTCTAGCATTTAAAAAACAAAACAAAATATAACCAAGAGACAAGCAGGACCAAAAAGGTGTAGGCCTTAACTTATTACAACTACCCTTTTAACATTCATTATTTAGTCAGCTCTCTTTAAATGTTACGGATAAATGAAAGAAGGTAACATAAATCAAGTAGATACATTATAAAATAATTTTGTCTAACCAAAAATCCCAAACACATTTCATGTATACTCTGATGCTCATACTTCAATAGTCAGGTCTATTTCCAGTTCTGCTTATCCCATGCTCTGCTGCCTCCATCCAGCGACAGCGAGCTATCTGTATTTTTAATTGCTTATACTCAATGCGGCGGAAACAACATGACTGCAAGCATTATTTTAACCTTACACACATGCACACAAATAAAAGCCTCCAGTGCAAAATAAAACCTGGAACACTGCTCACTTATCCAGCAAGAGTTGAGAATGATTGGTAGTAAAGATTAACTTTAATCAAGGACTTTGATGTCAGACTACAATTGAAAAACTGTCAAAGATCACGTTAAATATGATGTACCATGAAAGGGAGTAATTGATCAAATAACATGTTTTGGACTCACCCAACACACTCTGCTACAGGTCGCATGGACTCCTGGGATACAAACACGTGGCAAGCAAATTTGTTCATCATCGGGTGCTTAGTGATGAAGCCAAAGTAGCTGCAGAGGGAACAAAACAATAGAATGAAATCATTCAGGTCTACACTAGTATCACCAGGACAAAAAGAAAACAACAAATAAAAAAAACACAGTATGTTTGTTTACCAGTTGTTCCTCGGATGGCAGCCGCAGAACGAGATGTTCTTCATCTGGAAGAAATGACTACATCTGTCGTACTGAAAGAAAGCAAAAAAGTTGATTTAAAATCATTGATCAAGCATTAAGAAAATACTATTCCATATAACATGTGAAAATGCATTTAAATTGATTGAATGCGTAATTTATTAGATTATTCATTTATCCATACCTCATCGAGGGTGTCGAAGTCATCCTCCAGGCTCATGATCAGTTTCACTCCTTGCAAGCTAATCTCCAACTCACACAGAGCAGGAGGTCGCACATGTACCGTCCGTTTCCTCGATACTGCAATCTGACGGACGAAAAAATACATCCATGTCAGAACAAACATGCTTCACGGGTGCTTTACAAGATGGCATGCATGCTTGCATCTGTTTCTTTCTGAGATCACCCATGTGGTTTGCTGCATTACCTTTTGCATGGCAGCACAGAGAATGCCGTTGCCTTGGTGATTAGGTACCTCAACAGACCCCAAAAACTGAACGCCGAAAGTCTCGATCCACGCTGGATTTCTTTTCATTCCTGGACATATTAATACAGAAAATGTGATATTTCTGACATTTACAATGAGACAGAATAAAAGTCAGTGAATGTATCCCAACTCACCCAACGACTCCTTCGACTGGCCTATGACCTCATGGGCATAGAAGGCAGGAAAGATGCCCCTCTCCCCTGTCCGCATGTTGTAGCCCCGGTACCAGTAGTCATCCTCTTCTTCCTCCACATATAGAGGATCATCCACATCTAGCTCCAGCTCATCTGCATGTCTGGGAATAAACCTGCAGAGAGCAGCAAAGAAAGGAGGACAAAAAAGAAAAACCATCCATGTTATACTCTCCAAACATGGTATCCCTGCAGCACGACATCCTATGGACTGGAATTTATTTGATCAGGAAGCATCTGTTTTGGTTTCAGCTGACTCCCATTGGGGATTCATGTGACAGCTGACAGGGAAAGATGGTGGGGTGGGTGGAGGGACACAAAGAGCTCTAAATGCGGGGCATGAAAGAGGACTATGGTAAAGGAAAGGTATAATTACACACACACACACACACACACACACACACACACACACACACACACACACACACACACACACACACACACACTAGCACAGACACAGGTGGCGACTAATGTGATCATTACTGGCGACCCTGCAGCTCTCGAGCCCTGCTGTTGCTTGGACATCTGCCTTCCTCCATAACATAATTAGCAATTCACTATTTGCTACATGACCCCTACAGTACACTGAAAATCACAAAACCATGATGAAATTTTGTTTTGTTTATACACATGAACACTAAATGGAGATAATACCATTCCAAAGTCGTTCATCCCTACAGTTTCTACAATTGACAAAATAACTAGTAGCCTATTTTCAATTTTTTTCTTAAACATATAGCTGCCTTTTCCTGTAAATCACGTTGCTCCCATTGATATCCCATTAACAAAACTGAGTGTACTTCTGTAGGTCGTCTTACCTGTAGACTGCCCTGTGTGTCTGGTCCCTCTCCTCTCCGTTGATGGTACAGGAGAAAAGTCCAAAGGATTCTGTACCTACGTGGTAAACAGAAACCACTGTTTTAATGGCCTGAAAACTACAATCAAATTGAGAGCTAAATGTCCAGAATAAAAAAACACTGGATCTTAGTTTTCTCTAACCAAAGACAAACAGTGCTTGAGAGGAAGTCTGAAATCAAGCTAATCGGATTTCTCAAAGAAGAAATGTCAGACGCCTTTGTAATTTTGTAATGAGCCATTATGCAAATCTGGCTTCATTAGGAATATGAATATTGAAGCTAGAGTACTGATTATTGATGTATGGCATAGGAAGCAGCACCCTCCCAGTGGTCTTGTGTGGGCTCCCTGCAAATTAAGATCACATTTAAATGTAACCTGCTGAAAGTTATGAGTTACACCCATATGTACTGTAATACAGTCAAGTGCGAAAGTTTGTGAACCCCTTGAGCCTTTTGGAATTTTATTTATTTTAACCATTATTAATTCATTTTTATCAATACCAGTATTTTTTATATGAAATAACAGATGTTTGTTTATCAATTCAACATTTTTATTTTCCAGAAATCAATTGTTAAAACAGATAAAACAAATTATTTGACGAATGTTGTATGTGCAAAAGTTTGTGAACCCTGAGCTGCATTGCTTAAATCGAGCAAGGTAAACACAATCAGGTTGGCCAAATTGGTTGATGAAATAGACCAATGTAATGAGAGATCTTTAGGAAAGAAATTGGGTGGCACTAGATAAAACAGAGATAAAACCAGGTCAGTTTAGGCTCACCAAAGTGAACCCATACAGGTCAGACATGCTAAAAGGGAAACAAATCTCAGAGGATCTCAGGAATAGAGTTTTGATGTTACACATTTGTCTGGGGACAGTTATAAATTCATAAAAAAAAATTTGAGCTCAATCGGTCCACCGTGAGGCAAATCATCTACAAATGGAGAGCTTTAAGAGTGACTTAACATCTGCCTAGAAGTGGACTTCCTTCAAAAATATCCTCAAGCGCCACAAGAAAAGTGATTTTTCAGGTAAAAGCCAACCCAAACATTACACCTGGAGATTTGCAGACAATTTGAAACCACCATTATTCACTTGGGAGAAGGTTCTCTAGGTGGTAGGCAGAATTGCGTTTTTGCCCAAACATGGCGGTTTTGGTTATGACCAAACAGTTCAATTTTTGACTAATCTGTCCACAGAATAAGACTTCAGGTATCTCCAGGTGCTCTCTGGCAAAGTTGTGACAAGCAGTTTTGTTCTTTTTTGAGAGCAGAGGCTTCTTCAGCAACCATCCCATGAAAGCCATGTTGACTGAGTTTTCTTCTTATTGTGGAACCATGCACATCTGTCCCAGATGCTGCAAGAGAGGTCTGCAAATCACCAGATGTAATGTTTGGGTTGGCTTTTAACTGAAAAATCACTTATCTTGTGGCGCTTGTGGATATTTTTGAAGGAAGTCCACTTCTAGGCAGATGTTCAGTCACTCTTAAAGCTCTTCATTTGTAGATGATTTGCCTCACGGTGGACCGATGGAGCTCAAACTTTTTTTAAAATAATTTATAGCTGTCCCCAGACAAATGTGCAGCATCACAACTCTATTCCTGAGATCCTCTGAGATTGTTTCCCCTTTTAGCATGTCTGACCTGTATGGGTTCACTTTGGTGAGCCTAAACTGACCTGGTTTTATCTCTGTTGTATCTAGTGCCGCCCAATTTCTTCCCTAAAGATCTCTCACTACATTGGTCCATTTCATGACTCAATTTGGCCCATCTGATTGTGTTTACCTGCTCCATTTAAGCAATGCAGCTCAGGGTTCACAAACTTTTGCACATACAACATTCGTCAAATAATTTGTTTTATCTGTTTTAACAATTGATTTCTGGAAAATAAAAATGTTGAATTGATAAACAAACATCTGTTATTTCATATAAAAAATACTGGTATTGATAAAAATGAATTAATGATGGTTACAATAAATAAAATTCCAAAATGTTCAAGGGGTTCACAAACTTTCGCACTTGACTGTATATTCATCATGACGATTCTAAATAGATGGTTTAAACAATAATGCTTCTGGGCCATTACCTATTGGGTGTCTAATTAACATTGTCTTAGGTTAAAGTAAAGAAATCGATTTTGGTAAAGAAATGGAAACAAAAATCAATATTTTAAAGGCTTGGTGAGACATTTTTGGAAACACTCTTATGCTGGGCTTACACTACATGACTTTTCACGCGATTTGACAGTCGCAGACAATCTTCCAATGTCGGACTGAAATCACAGAAGTCGTGCTGGAGTTGTGGCGCGCGCACATAATCTCAGTCGTTTGGTGTGTGGTGGTCTTCCGACCCGATTTCAGCCAGTCTTCTTCCCGTCTTGACGTTCCGACATTATCAAACATGTTTGATATTATCGTTAGTCTTAAGGGGTTGGCTCAAGCGAAATGACGTAAACACTGCCACACTCTCGCATGCACCAAGCACGACGCAGGAGGAGCGGCATTAGTCGCGACCTGTGTCCACCTGTGCAGGCAATTATTTCGGACACTTTTTCCTTGAAGCCTCGGCGGGAGAACCAGGCTGACAGCCTCGCAACCTTAACACTTTACCGTCAAATACAGGGTTAGGAGACATCACAGAAAGAGAAATGTAGGGTTAGACAGTGAGACCATAAAACACTCTTTCTGCCTTTTCTCAGGCTAGGATGATCCGATTTCAATTTTTTTTGCACATTTATACTTCATAGGATCTCCGAGTTCAATACACCTTCACCAACCGGTGAAGTAGGCCTTTAAAGTTATTGGGGGACGAGATCAGCAAATAAAGATGGTCAAATAACTAAAGGAAGTCCCCCGCTCGGAATATTGAATTAACCTTTTTTTAATTAAATAATCACTATCGCGTTTGCGGAAATAATATTAATCTCAAAAGGAGTCTAGTTGTAGTCTTGCAATATGAGACCACTGTCTTTACAAAATCTCATTCTGTGACTGAAAACTAATGACTAGTTGTCTTCAGGTGTGAGTTGATTGTCTCCAGATGTAAGAGGGTTTCAGTCTTCAGTCTTTTCAAAGTCTTTTAAAAGTCCTCTAGTGTAAGCCCAGCATTATTCACTTTCTTGCAGAGTTGATGAGACGATCATATAAAACATCTCTAGAAAAAATGACATAGAAAGAACAAATCTGAGAGCTTTTCCCGAAAGGTGCATAGTCTGAATGTTCAACTTACTGGAGGAGCGGGAGGTGCTATTGACAAACACATTGAGAAACTTCTTGGAGAATGGGAGGTCAGCCTCAGGGGAGGAGTCCTCAGATGAACTGAGAAGCTCTGGCCTCACCTCCTCATCATTGCAATCATATCCCACCCCTCTGGTCCTTAAAGGCTCCTCGTCACATAGCGTGGAGAGCTCACTGTCATCGCTCAGAACAGATGTGCACCTGAAAAGAAAAGAAAAAAGTTTCGGGTTTGCCAGCAACGAGCCCTTAAGAATACGTTATGTACTACAAGAAGGATGTTCCCTACAAAACGTGGTGTTCAATTCAAACCTACTGAAGAAATGTTTCAAATATGATAGCTAACAGCAGAATAATGCAGACAATATTCCATTACATTTGTTTTCCAATGCACATAAATATAAGTTGCTCTGGATAAAAGTGTCAGCTAAATGTAAGGTAGAGGTCTCTTCTTTTATGTATATTCTATGCAATGTAAAGCATCTTTGAGTGACCTACAAAAAAGCGCTATATAAAACCTATCAATTATTATTATTATTATTATTAGTGCAACTCCTTTTATTCTTAGTTTTCACACATTTTATTGTTGAATCATACCTTCTGAGGCTGACTAGTTCCAGAGTAGTATTCTCATCCACCACTAGCGTGTACTTCATGGAGTCATAGGCCAGTTCATCATCTTCATTTGATTGCCTCAGTGCCATGTCTTTCTCACACAGTGGGTGGTCGCGGTCAGATGAGGGCCGGTCTTGCACACTGGAATCAATGGGCGGTGAACTGTCCAGCTCTAAATCACAACCCTTGTAGGAATGCTTCCTCATGCCATCCAGGTACGGGTAAGAGTCCCCATCATCCTCCTCTTCGTCATTGTCTGTGGAGTAGGTGAGACTGAAGCAGCGGTTAGTCTGGGCGGTGGGTATGTCCAGTGTCAGGCTGTGTTTAACCTCTGTGATGCGCTCAAGAGAGGCTGAGGAACGGCTTGTTGGCCTGGGCTCAGTCTCTCGCCCTTCGTCCTTGTCACTGACCACACTCTCACTGAGGCTTGGTGAGTCCAGATCTTTCCTCCCCGCTAGAATCATCAGGTCGTTATTGGGCTCTACGTCTTCCTCCCGTCTCCTGGCATTCTTACATGGTTTTTCTGTGAAGTTCTTCTCAGAGTCTTTGGTGGTATACAAGGAGTTGAAATCCGTGGTTCCCCTCCCACTGTTTGCACAGCGCTCAAATATTATAGGGGCAATGGTGTCAACAGTTGGGTTGCTCATATAGAGACATGGGCTTATCACCGCTCCTTCTTTTGACAACTCTGGACTCTTCCTCCTCTCTCCTGACTCCATCCGATCATTTCTGTAACCTTCACCTTTCTTCCCTTCTTCTTCCAATCCCTCCATTGCTGCTTTTTTCCCCTGGTCCTCATCATTGAAACCATCTCCCTCTCCAATGTCTGAGGATGGCGAGATGGTGTCTGACACAGACACCTTCCTCTTAAAGCACTCCTCGGGACAACTAATCGGATATGATCCCTCTGAGATCATCCTGTTGACCAGATTGCTGAGCAGCCAAGGTGAATCAGAGTTCTCGCTCAGTTCATCTTCGCTTTCGGATTCTGAGTCTCCCTCACTGGTTCCATCATAATCGTCTGCACTGGGCATTAGCCTGGGTCCCACTGGAAGATAGAAGGAGCGTTTGAAGCTCTCTAGACTGTGGTCTGGTTCTATCTGCAGCACCATCTGTCTGGACAGGCTGTCTTCACACTGTTGGGCTGGAGGAAGGGTCTCGTCTGGGTCAGCCTGGTGCTCATAGGACAGCTCATCATCCACATTCTGCAGCCCCATCAGAGCTTGATCGTCATCATAGCAATCAGGAGGTAAGAAGGGTGAGTCAACTGGGGATGGTGTAGCAATAGTGGGTGAGGGAAGAGGGGAAGGAGAGGGTAGAGGAGACCCTTCTTTGATTGGATCAGGCTGGCCAAGAAGGAGAGATGCTTTCAGTCCCACGATGCCACTGTCCTGCTCTAACTCGGTATCCAGGTCCAGTTCCTGGTCTGATGTAGGCGAGCTGGCCTCCTCAATGGAGTTTGTGAGGTGAGACGATCGTCCACTGCTACTGTCATCACTGGTCAGGTCCAGCTCTGTCTCTGAGATAGAGGAGATCATGTTGGAAACCACAGGACCTCCACAGGCAAACGCTGCCTCCAGCTCCCCTTCAATGTCAGAGTCAAAGCCAGGAGAGCTGAGGTCCTTGTCCTGGTCTGAAGTCCCGTAACCCCGCTGATTCATATCTGCAATCCCTGGGTCTGAGGATGGAGAGGTTGAGTCATTAGCTGCTGCCTCCATGGCGGAGTGGGCTAGATTTCCCGAGATGTTGGACTGGTCAAGAGCATCCGAGCGGCTGGAGGACACATAGCTGGAGAAGGAGGACGGGTCAAAGGGTTCAATGCAGGGGAACTCCACGTATGACGACTGATTCTCCTTACACACCATGTCGTAGGTCTCCTTGCACATGAACTCCACTTCAAAGTCCTTCTCCAGCTCCTCATCAGAAAAGGGTGTATCAGCGCCGTCGTTGGCTCCCATGGGTGCCGTGGATGACAAGCAATGACTGGTTCCATCTAGGTCAAGGTCGTTCTGCTCCATCCCTGATTCACTGGTGATTGTGTAGGTGTCAGTGGCACGCCGGCTTGAGTGTTTGTGGTTGTGGTAGCTGTTGAGGTCATGGTCCACCTCCGTGTCAGAACACTGGGATTGCTCGTCTACAGAAGGTACCCTTGTGGTCTGGATCAAAGGGTCTGCCCTTGGCTCGGTACCATTGCCGGAGCAAGTGTGCGTCTTGTGTTGACCAAATGAGCCTGCCAAGATAAAAAAAAAGGTTTGAGGAAACAAGAAAGGCCATGAAAGAAAGAATAGGATTGTGAAGTGAGATAAAGGATAAAAAGATAAAGGAGACAGGTCAGAGGAGTCGTGGAGGAAGGAGAAGTTTGAACGATTAAAATACAAGATCGAAGGAAAGACTATTAAGAATAATGAATAAAAAGAGATTCAAATTAAGATGGATGATAAGCAAGTTTGCAATACACTAATTTGCAATACACAATACACAAGTTTGCAAGTTTGCAATACACTAATTTGATTCCCTAAAGTAGACTAGGGTTTTGCTGAATACATGTTGTACTGAACAAGTCAAATTCAAAACACCTAATTTCACATCACAGCACTTCACGACACCAATGTTAATGGAATGAGCTCTGAGCTTGCTGGGCTGGCCCTTTTGTTACCGTATTCGGGCCTTTCCCGCCTGTTGCCCTCCATGTCGCAGAGGAGGGGCCTGTGAGGGGACTGGGGGTTCCCGCCCTCCCCTGCCTGTTTTAGTGGAGTACCTTTGCTCTTAGACCCTGGTGCCTGGGAAACGGGAGAGGCTGGGCACTGGCCTGTCACATGGCTGCCATCCTCAAGACACGAGTGGGTTGGAGACAGACGGCCTGCAGATAGAGAGCAGATATTATTATTATTTTTAAACTGTGGTTTGGAATGTATCATTTATAATGGTCGAGCTTCATCTAAACAATGCAATGCTGTGAAGTATCATGTGTGGTAGGACCAAAAAATTAATACAAAAAAAACATGTGCATAGTCATCACCCAAATAAACTGCAGCAAATGAAGGATGTCCTTACCCTGTGAGGTTGGGTTTCGTAAAGAGTCCTGCCAGCTTCCTTTCTTTGGGGACAAACTGTTGTTGTTCAGTGAGTCCTAATGTGAGGGGAGGAAGGGACATATTTGACTAGTTTGCACAGTATTATTACAAGGACAGGACTCCAGAACTATGCATAATCTTTGTTTGGTGTTTGTTCAGGAACAGAGCTTGATACAGCTTACCTGTGACACAGCAGTGGTAAGGTTCAGCGTGGTTGGTCTGCTCTTCAGAGTGCCAAGGGAAGGGGAGAGAGGAGGGGAGGCAGAGGGGGACGGGGGTCCATCAGGGTCGACCTCTTCGTCTTCGTCCTCGTCCTCCTCGTCATCATCGTCTTCGTCATCTATCATCTCAAACTCCTGGAAGTCATCCTGGAAGGAGCAGATTGGGTGGTGCATGTCATTCTTCTCCAGAATGAGGGAGTCCTAAGAAAAAGAGAGAGAAACAGACTTAAAAAGGGACACACACACCTTAGCATATTCCAGATGATAGCCACACTAGTTAAAGCATCTTCTGTTCTGAAAGAGGAGGGGAAACTCTAATGTAGTTAGCCGACACAAAGGAAAATGCTGCTACCTTCCATCCACTGTATACTATATTCGTGTTAATTTACAAGCTTTGCCAGGAACAGGCCTGTCTGGAAGATGAATAGAATCAGGAGACCACAAATGGACAGCATGCAACATAATGTTCTTTGATTACACAGAGGACAATCTATAAAGCACTGACGTACACATCAAAGCACTGTAGTTGGCAATGTTGCAGGAGAGTTCACATCAACAGTCACATCACATTTTGCTGATATTCTCTTTTTGCTGCCTAAGGCTTTCTGTGTGTGTGTGCGTGCATGCGTGCGTGCGTGCGTGCGTGTGTGTGTGTGTGTGTGTGAATACAGTACATTGATGTGTGGGTATAAAAGACAGAGAAGCTAAGTACAGCTTTCGGCATCAGCAGTTACCACCTCCCGGTGAAAAGATAAAGGTGAAAAGGTTGAAACAATTAAGTCACTAAATACAGAGTCACGCTGCAGGGAAGAGAATAACAGAGTAGTCCTGAGGAGGAACTGTTCAGAAGTGAAAAGAAGAAGAGATTTTTTGTGTGAAAGACAAAGATGAAAGAAAAATATAAGAGGGGCCCAATAATGAGAGTTGATCAATAACACATCGTCAGGTTTACCGGAAGGCTGTGCACGTGTCAAACTATCTGCTAGACACATGGATGATGATGCAATTGCAATTGTGTGTCATTTGTTTTCAAAAGAACATTTAGAATAAGTGTTCCATTAGTCTAGGAGGTCTCTCACCTAAAATCAACTTTACAGTGCAAAAAAAACCACCAACATCATCTCTCCTTGATGAGCCTGAAACATGAGTGGAAAGCGTTGCTCAGCATAATATCAATGAAGGCTGCTACATCTATATTATTATTATTAACCGTTATTATTATGAACGGTTTTATGATCTCTTCCCTTCTTTGAACGTGACAACACAAGGATGGGTTTAGCTGGTTTGCCGTTTGAACAGCGCATTAGTCTCCCTCAGTCTTACAGTCTTTGCAATAGAGGAATCAACACTCACCCTCTCGACCATTTACCGCACTCAATTTCGCTGACGTCTGGTGCGCCCACTTTATGCCACAGCAACAGAAATCAACACGCACTCTATTACCCGGGGACTACTCATGAACATTGAGTTATCTCTTATTTGTGTCTGTGATTAAGCCTTTAAAATGTGATAGAATGTTAGAAGAGTAGAAATGGTTTGAATGGAGAATTGGTGTGTAGCTCTCAGTTCATCGTCTACTGTCAAGATTCACAATGCTGTTTCCTCAAGCCGAGCCGACCCATCATCATCTATCACTGAGGATATGTGACCTATAACGCCGCCATGACAGTGTAAAAATCCAGAAATCCATCAGTGGGGTTGTGAAAATGCCCCATCTGCCTTGGAAAGTAATCTGCAGATCCTTTAGCGATGCAACCTTACAGAAAGAGAGAGAGAGAGAGAGAGAGAGAGAGAGAGAGAGAGAGAGAGAGAGAGAGAGAGAGAGAGAGAGAGAGAGAGAGAGAGAGAGAGAGAGAGAGAGAGAGAGAGAGAGAGAGAGAGAGAGAGGCATGCAGGCTTAAAGAAAAGAGAGAGAACTATAAATAAAAGTTGTGTGACGGTGATAATCGATCCCCATCGTCTCGAGTTTCCAAGGACATCACACCTATAGCCGCGTGACTGTCCCTCCTCTGTCACCAAGCTCTGCTCTCCTGGAAGCGTTATGAGGGCAGTGCTGTGTAGTGGAGCTACCATCTCACTATTAGACTAGCAGTTTTTTATCTTTAGAATGTCCTGTTCATGAAACTGATTGTTGAGCATTTTTATCTTTGGGCGAAATGTGTTTCTTTGGTTATTCTTTAGAACCACCCCAGTCCCTCAAAAAGAGCCAAATTAGGCCATTCCGAATAGGGGATATGTGACAAAAAAGCCCATAATTTGGGAATGCTCACTCTTTTCTTCATCAGATTTGCCGAGGTACTAACCAGGTGTCTGTCCCACATCACCAAAAAGTTAAAATGTAATTTAGCTAAACATTTATTGAAATAGGGTCCTGTATACATAGCTTTACTTTAGGCGGAAATGGTACTTTTGTGGTGAGAGAGGGTTCCTTTACTTTTCTCTCAAATATCACCAAAACATAAATCCCTACCAAATAAACCATTTATGTGTTGTCTAGGATGCTATTGAACAATAACCAGTGGTTGTATGAAGATATCTATTACAGTTCAATTTCTAATGAGATTTCTCTAGAAGTACTCCTGCACTGAAATAGCCAAATTGGGACATTCCGAATGGGGGATAGGTGTCAAAATAGCCTATAGTCCAGCAGATATGTGAATGTATTGTGCTTTTTATGATACAAACATGAGCTTTGGCACACTGATGGAGCATGCCCAAAGGAAGATTTTTTTGCTATAGGGCCATCTCCAATTTTTCCTATGGGGCCCACGGCGGCCATTTTTAAAAATGGCCACCAGCAGCTGTTATAGTACCAGTAGCTTGGGTTGTTGAGCACCTAGGATCTTGATTATGGTGTCTAATCCTACATTTTCAAGGATGGACAAGACAGTGGTGCTATTTAAAACATGCTAAAAAGTACCCAACTTCATATATCTGGCATTCAAGGAACAAAATTGTGGTAAAACCTTCAAATGTTAGCGGAGTTATGCATATTTTCATGAATTACAGAATCAGTTCATGAGTTGTATGCTGACCTTATATGCTTACAAGTAAATATCTATTTCAAAGCCTGACCAACACATCAGTTTAGCCTGTTTGATAGGTGTAATTGCTATTTTATCCATGTAACCCACGCTGAGTAAGTCAACATTGCTCTAGGTTCCGAAGGAGCTAAGTGAAACAGTTACCACAATGAAAGCACCAGGCAAGGTAAGTTGCAAGCAGTAACTTTTACTCACAGAGTTGTAGGTAACACCCAAAACACATATGCATATACATAATTTGAAAATAAAAACATGGGCCATTTAAAATAAACGAGTGTAGTCAATAGTCCTTTTAGTCTGTCAGTTTGGTGATCACTTCCAGTTAATCAATCATATGTCCCCAACAGTGACCAGCTTGGTAGGCAGCCCTCTTTCTGTATTCAATCAGTGCTGCTTGTGTTGGAAGTCCCTCAATTGACGTACCTTTCTGGGTGATGAGCGGCTTTCTTGCCTGATTGACAGATTCCTGGCTGCTGGTGCGGATAAATAGCAATACAACACATCTCTTCAGATGTGCTCCATCCAGTTGTCTATGGCAGCAAAGGGACAGAAGGGTTTTGTGACATCTTCAAAGATCCTCCATGTATCCCACACAGTGTTCTTACCCCTGCCACCAAAAGATGACACTGTGACACATCCATTAAAGGCATGGAACCCCGGCAAGGCGATACATCGTTCTGGACCTAGTGCTGTTGCCATCTCGTGAGCTGCTAAGTGCCGAAAACTCTTTCCAGCTCCAAAGGCAACCCACAGCTCATTGATGTTGAGAGAGTGGGCTGCAGTCACTGCCAGTACTAACACATATGCGTCAACTGTGCATATTGATACACTGTTATACCATTCCTTCACAGCATCTTCAAGGTGCAGTAGGATGCAGGTATCAGCCTCCTCATGTGTGCATAGTGCAATAACTTCTACATCTCGAGGCTGAGTGCAGAGGAGTTCAGCATGATGGTTGCTATTCACTTGTTTTTCAGTGTTGAGGTCTTTCAGGCACTTCAGGGAGTTCATAGAAGAGTTGAGCCGTCAAGTGCCATTCCTCGAAAATGGCCAGAGTTGTTGCGCATTGACAACAACAAGGCTGAACTGTTCTCCTTCCTGGCATCTCTCTTGCTGCGTGTTTCAACCTTTAGACTGTCAGGAAAATATTGATCCCACACAACATCCACTCTGCTGACATGCTCCAGCTTAGACAGGATGTATGGTGAGAACACCTTCTGTGCATATTTAGAAAAGGTCTTAGCAGCACCAGGTCGTAGCATGTTTACGAGAGCAGCCCCATCAAGTATGTTGACCTGTACTATGGGGTTGGATTTGTTTTCTTGTGATGAAATCAGGTTCTCCAAACAGCCAACCAAGTCTGACTTGGTTCCAGTTCTTAGCTTGCCCATTTGTGACAATGCCAGTGGACATGCCTGGTTTTTCGTGCTAAAAAAACTCATTCAGACTTCAATCACGTATCTGGGATACGATATAAAGCCTAGAGAACCGGGATGAGAGCTGTTGTTGGGACCTGGACTTCTCTCGGACTGGAGGTTGTTCCTTTTGATGTTTTCTTTGTTTGGCTTTGTCTGGTTGACAGTGTCAATGACTGCTTCATCTGCAACATCCCCAGTATCAAGTACAAGAAGATCTACAGTGCTCTTTTCACAGAATGGATTGCCCATGTCCTCTACACTCACTAACCACTTTATTAGGTACACCTGTTAAATTGCTTATATGGACAAAAAGCTAATCTTCCAATCACATGGCCGCAACTCGTGGACGTGGTCAAGACAAAATGCTGAAGTTAAAACTGAGCATCAGAATGGGGAAAGAGGGGGTTTACACTCAGTTTAAAATGTCCACATTTTAAACTGAGTGTGGCGCCCCAGCTGAGACACAGACACCATAGCTCTGTTACATACTGAATTATGCATGCAGTCATGGTGTTCAATCAGGGCTCTGGAGAGACAGAGATGGATGTTAGAAAGACGTGTGTGTGGGAGACTCAGAGGAAGATTCAGAAATGAAATACAAGGGAGGGATTCCCTCTGGTGTGGTGTATCTGCTTATTTTGTGGAAATGCAAGGTAAAAAAAAACATGTTGTCTAACCCATCCCCCAGTGACATCTGCAGATACTAAGAAAAGACAGACAGAGCTTTTGGCCAGCAATTACCATTTCCCTGGAGATAGGAAATCAGACACTGGCAAAAAAAACTCATGTGAGCAATCTTTAATGGCCTGCCTTTAGCTTCAGATGACAGAATGGGCCTACAGTATATTACAGTAAAAGCATTATGTGTGTCTATTTGTTTTTGTTTGGATATATGCGTGTTGTCCTGCCACAAAAGTACTTATCTAAAGGGTTATGCAGATTAATAACTGTACCCCATAACAAATTGGACTTAATCAGAGCTGAGGATTGGGGCCATAGGATAATCTCACTGTTTAGGTTGGCTGATGGTCCTAAACATCAAATACATGCTGCTCAGTATGACCGACTCGTACTGACATAAATACCCAAAGCCTCTCCCTTCATCTCATCAGCAGAGTGCAGAGCGAGAGGCAGTACTGCTGCTGCTGATGATGATGAGCTGACAGATAGTCTCCCTCCCTACTGATGCAGGCAAAATCAAATACCATGTCAAAGACACTGGACAGGAAATTCTGCGTCTTGCCTTTCTGCCCATTATTTAGATGTGCACACACACACACAACACACACACAACACACACACAACACACACAACACACACACAACACACACACAACACACACACACACACACACACACACACACACACACACACACACACACACACACACACACACACACACACACACACACTCAGAGGGCAACTGGCCGTGTGTCCCTTCCATTCCATCCATGTCAGCAGGATTTACTTCCCGTGGGCAATGATGTAATGTAACAAGGACCGACACTCACCCTGCCCAGTGCTGTCTTGTTTGTGGAAAGAGCAGTCATGGCCTCTAATGCGTGTCTGACGTGTGTGTGTGTGTGTGTGTGTGTGTGTGTGTGTGTGTGTGTGTGTGTGTGTGTGAGAGAGAGAGAGAGAGAGAGAGAGAGAGAGAGAGAGAGAGAGAGAAAGCATGTGGGAGGGAGACGGGACAAAGGGGCTCTGATAAATGGTTTACTACTGTATGACCAATCCACTCTTTTAAGTCTCTCTTCTCTGGATGTCTCCTCAAATTCTATCCAAAAAAAAAATCCTGTTTCAGAAGGGCTTTGGTAGCTATCCATAATGTGTTTTGTTGATGGATTAAGGCAGAGGAAGCAAAATGTGTAGCGCAGATTTATGCAGAGAGCTTAACCCTCACAACCAACCGTCCCTTCAGATAAATCCCCTTTCCCAGTCACCTCGGCAGAGAAGAGATAGAAGGAGGGAGAGAGTGACGGAAGGACGGCTTTACGGGGAAAGGGGAGAGAAGCTGAGGAGGGAAACCAAGCTCTGTCTCCGAGCAACCCTCTGCATAGGAGGGTGGTAAGGGAAGACACATGAGAGGGAGGGAGTGAAGGAGGGAGGTTGTCTCTGCATAGCAGCAAACTGCACTGGGTCACCCACCCTCTGCTGCAGCCATGGCTCCATGCCACCAGCATAAAACATTAACATCCCACAGGGTGGAGAGAGAGAGAAATATAGGAAGAGATGAAAAGATGATGTGAGATTACAAATCTTATAAATTGTGTAATTAAGTTCTAAGCTGTTCGGAAATGTGGGATGATACAGCTAATTACTCAATCATTTGCAAATACTTCATAACACAGTCACTTGAATGCGGAGGCTTAGTGGAAACTCTACTTTTAGAATTTAGTGAATGTATGCTGTTTGCTCTGATCCAGTATCTAAAATGAGGATCTGTCTGATGAACAGGGTACATCTAGAATGCCTCACCCTTTTCACTAAAGCCATGTTTGTTGCCATTTTGTAATATTATATAGATATTTGCGGTCCGGCCATCACTGTAATGTCTGCAATGCTGGTAAGCTAGATATCCTGTCCCAATAAATCCAGAGCTGCAGAGATGCTTACATAAGAGAGCCATATGCAAATAAGCAGTTCTCAACATTAAACAGCTAGGTGGACTCACTATAGTTTGCTGCTTGAAGTTACATGTTTCTCTCTAGTCAATGCACTTTACATTTTTACTGTACTGTATCACCTGCAGGTTTTAATTAATGGACTACTATCAGTAGTCACCCAATGCAACTGTCGATGAGCAAGAAGAAACAGATGAGCTGTTCATCTATTGAATTATAAAAAAAGACATTCGAGACATAAAGCACAAATGATGCAAGGAAAGGTCAAATTTTTAATTAATTGAGGGGCCTCACCTTCTCATATGGATCAGAGTCATAATTGAGTCCAATCCCACAGTCATCTGTGATTTCAGAGAGATCTTCATCATCAAACTCCTCCAGGCTGATGTCGTGGGATGGCCTAGAAAACACAAGAAAGACAGTCAATTCTCTAGTCTACATGCTTTGAAGAAAAACATTGTATCAGTGATAGTCGAGAAGGGAATTTCTCATCGAGTCGTGCCCAAATATTAGCCCAGTCCTAGGGGAAACAGGGGGAAATAACTTATTGGCTGTCATTGTCTATCTGGGTCTCAGTCTCATATACTGGACATAGACTGCCAAACAAACACCCACGCCGTCTATCCTGTCTACCCTTATCATAACAAGGTTTGACACATTTAAGTGGTGCAGAATAGCAACAGTGACAACAGAATCCATATTAAAAGTACATTTTTCAGATGAAAATTTGCTTTTCTTTTATCCTATAGTATGTATACACCTGTTCTACACCTTGTTGGAAGTGGATTGTTGGTAGTCTCTCACACTAAATATTTTTGAACTTCTATTTACAGCAACAGGACACAGCAGCAGGGAAGTTTGTATGTATCTGAAATGAGACGTGGCATTGCCAGTTCTCTTCATTAGGCTCAATCTCATCTATGCTCCATTAGTTTCAGCAGGCTCTCTGTAGAGGAGTTTGCTTGCAATGTGTTGAAGGAAATGCTGCATTGCAGGTTCCTACCTAAGAAAGGGACACTACATATTACGTATTGGGAGCTTACATCACACAGACATACAGGGTCCTGTCTACACAATGCCATTGCTCCCATTGAGCCAATGAGGACATGCTGATGCATCTAAAGGTATATGAAAAAGTCACTGCAACCGAGTGCCCCCATGCTACTGTTCTGCTTTAATGTATGACAAGGTTGGTACTGTAAATACTGAAAAAGTAAAAAGCTAATGATCATCAATCCAAGACTTTAATTAATATAGTTCTGTCAAAGCAAAAAGGATTAAAGCAATTTATGGGCATAAGGCATAAACACGTGTTTTTTATATTAACTACATCCCCTTAAACTTTAAATGTATTTGCATGATGTTTTAAAAAACAATTACTCTAAACACCCAACAATACATTACATTGTATCAGAGGAAAAAACAATATCAAAAGTTATGATAAGGTGGACGACACAAAAGGTTTTGATTAAACTGTGTGGTTAAGGTGCTACTGATACTGCAGCCTAGATAGAGCACACAGACTAATGATCTTGACCTTTCTGCTGATATGTTTATCTAAAATTCCACTAAAGCTGCATCCTCAGCATTTCTAAAAACATGCAGAGGGATACGGGGACAGAATGCTCTTAATATAAAATGCTGAATATTATTAATTAATAATCCAAACTCAAAGTCATAGCTCAGTACTGAGCATCAGTTTCTTCAAAGACAAGTGAAACAGGCAGACATATTGTAAGGATTCGGGGGGGAGTTTGGGACACAGGTGCGGACCAAGGGTCTTCAAAAAGTTATCCCCGGATTTAGTGGTTATCCCCGGAGGGGATAACCACTAAATCGCAATGCGATGACGGGGAAGGGGAGAAATCAAAAACACAACAGAACAGTAAAGGGCCACACAGGCTTCCTTAAAGAAATAACACTTAAAACAACCAACTTAACCACTGCTGCCAAGCAGCTGACAACACACTCAAAGAACTCAGTTTACTTCAGAAAGACAAAACCAAGAGAACACTCAGAGAGAACCTCTCACAACCTCAGAAGGCGAGATAATGAGCAGCACAGAGCACTGGGATCTCAGAGCATATATCATCTCCTCACACCTGGGTCCAATCAGCCAATCAGTGCCACACACCAGATTGCAGTGAGGGAATCATTCACCATTCTCACAGAGACGGAAGATTCCGTGCCCTGCCAGGGCTGAAATCCTCTGTTTCCTCACAGGACCACCCCTCTAAGGAACGGCACCTGACGTTCCAACAGGACCCCCCACCCACCCCGGGTGGAGGCCTCCCTGGAGGGGCTAGTGGATCGGAACAGACTGGCTGGAGGCGGGAAACGTGAAACACGGGGTGAATCCTCATGGAACGGGGGAGCAAGAGGCGAACAGTGACGGGGTTTATCCTTCGAATGATCCTGAAGGGACCAACGAAACGTGGCGGCAATTGGCGAGACCCTACCCGCAGTGGGAGATCCCTTGTGGAGAGCCACACCCTCTGACCCACCCGATAGTTTGGGGCTGGGCGGCAATGCTGTTGTGCCGTCTTGTTTCGGGTGCAAATTTTGCAAGCTGCCACAAACTCGCTCACATCTCTACCCATCCGGGGCCACCAGCATCTCTGTTTGAGAAAACCAATAGTGCGACGAACACCAGGGTGATTTGTGAGGTGTGCGGAGTGGCCCCACTCAAGCACTTGTGATCGCACTCGTGCCGGAACTTACCGACAGCCTTGGGGGTCTCCTCCTGGGTCAGGCTCCTGCTGTTGAGCCCCCTGAACCACTGTGTAAATCTCCTCGGTCAGTGGGGCACGGATGTGGGTAAGGGGCACAATGGGCTCTGGAGAACTGTCCCTATCTGAACACTGGAATCGTATAGATAAGGCATTTAGCCTCCGATTTTTTGAACGTGGACGGCCCTTATGTTTACTAATGACTTCACTAAGTTGAGCGTACTCTGCAGGAACCCCATTAGCAAGAAGAGACGAAGGATCAGAGGGAGTCAAGGTCTCAATAACCCCAAGAGTCAGGCGGTCACTGGGGGTAGCACAGGTGAGGCCTACTGAACTGGGAGATTTTGAGACAGAGGCACTGGTGGCAGGAGGAGGCTCACATCCAACAGGTTGGAGTTGAATAGAGTCTGATTCCATCATGTGAGATGCGCAGTTGGGCCCCCAGCTCATCACCCTCCCAGTCCTCCAATTGATGTGAGGGTTGTGTTCCTTGAGCCATGGGTGTCCCAGAATGAGGGGTAACTGAGGTGTATCAATAAGAAAAAACGTAATGTCTTCCGTGTGATTGCCAATGCGAATGAAAATCGGGCCGGTGACCCTCTCAACCCTACCCCTACCCAAAGGTTGCCCATCCACTGCAGTAATTGCGAGTGGACACGGAAGATCATAAATGGGTAATTTGAGCTTTTGGGCCAGGGTTGAGTCCATAAAACTACCTGCTGCTCCTGAATCAACAAATGCCGAGAAGGTGCGCCAGTGTCCATCCCAAAATAACTCAAAGGACAAAGGGGTGTGACTACTGGCCACGGGCGGGGAATTATTAAGACTCTGCAAGACCTCCCCAAGGTCTGACACGCCTACCCTGATTCCCTGCTTATTGTGTTTCTGCGTTGAGGGGCACTGGCGAATGAAGTGACCCACACTCCCACAGTATAGACACACGCCACTGCTCATACGCCTCCGTCTTTCCATGGAAGTAAGCCGTGTGTGTCCTATTTGCATGGGTTCCTGATCATCATTGTTAAGGGACCCCTCAGGCAGGGTAGGTCTTTCACAAGGGATACTAAACTCCTCGGACATCTGGTGGGTATACACTTGTTTTCTCTCCCTATTGCGCTCACGAATTCTGTTGTCAATTCTAATAGCCAATGAAATTAAATCCTCAAGTGAATCTGGAACCTCACGGGAAGCGAGCTCATCCTGAACTTTCTCAGACAAGGCATGACTAAAAGTGGTCACTAGAGCCTCCCTGTTCCAACCTGATTGCGTAGCTAAAGTCCGGAATTTAATTGAAAATTCTGCAACGCTTGCAGAGCCCTGACGTAACCTAAGGAGGCGTTTGGCTGCTTCGTGGCCATTAACGTCGTGGTCGAACACCCGCCTCATCTCCGCCATGAAGAGGGGAGCGTCAGCGCAGACTGGAGTCTGCCTATCCCATAAGGCTGTAGCCCATGAAAGGGCCTTTTCCGAAAGAAGGGATATTATATATGCGACCCGGGCTCGGTCGGTGCTAAACATAGAGGGTCGTAACTCAAACACTAAACTGCATTGGGTTATAAATCCCTTACACCTCCCTGGATGCCCGTCATAGCGGGCTGGGGTTGCCAGCTTGGTCTCCTGGCCTACAAAAGGGTCATGGGGTGGAACTGGAGGTGCTTGTGCTTGGGTAGGGGCTGGCCCAGGTGGCTGTAAACGGGCCAGTATCTCCCGAAGCATGCAGTCCTGCGAGGCCTGTTGCTCTACTATGGCACGTAGGGTTTGGTCGTGCGAGCCTAACATGGCTCCTTGAGCAGAAATTGCCTGCCTATGGACCTCTAAACTGTCAGCACTAGTGGGGTCCGCTGTGCCCTGCATTTGGCTGCTCATTCTGTAAGGATTCGGGGGGGAGTTTGGGACACAGGTGCGGACCAAGGGGCTTCAAAAAGTTATCCCACTAAATAACCACTAAATCGCAATGCGATGACGGGGAAGGGGAGAAATCAAAAACACAACAGAACAGTAAAGGGCCACACAGGCTTCCTTAAAGAAATAACACTTAAAACAACCAACTTAACCACTGCTGCCAAGCAGCTGAAAACACACTCAAAGAACTCAACAGTTTACTTCAGAAAGACAAAACCAAGAGAACACTCAGAGCGAACCTCTCACAACCTCAGAAGGCGAGATAATGAGCAGCACAGAGCACTGGGATCTCAGAGCATATATCATCTCCTCACACCTGGGTCCAATCAGCCAATCATAGGCCTTTCACACCGCCGCAAAATCGGAGCTAGTTCTGGGCTTGTTCGGAGTTAGAGCCAGTGTTTTGGTTTCACACCGCCAGAGAGCCTGCTCCGGGCCGTAAAAACCGGGGGAACTCATACCCCAGGATTGAGCAGGGTTTGATAAGAACTGCTTGCGCGAACGGTTGGGGGAGGGATTATCCTGACCAACCAGAGCAACTCAAACCTCATGCCCGCCATATTTAAAAACACCGCTACTACGAGACGTAAACATAACATAATTACCGAACGTAGCGATCAAATTGACCGGCGAGAATACGCTGTATGGGTCCTGTTTGCTTAAGAAAGCAAAGCGAGAGCCAACAAGTGTAAAAATAAGACGTATTCGCCGCTGTTGTTGTGCTTAAAGCTAGCGGTAGCTTTAGCGTTAGCCACAAGAGCAGCGGCGTCGGGTGACGTACACACACGTTTACAGTGACGTCATGACGTTGCTCTCTTGCCGGCTCCATGGCTGTCTCCGGTCGATGTGAAACCAACCGGTTCATAACTGGGATAAGGCTGTAACCAGTTTTGAACTGACCCCAACACCAGCCTGGAACTGACTCTTGGTTCATTTTGGTGTGAAAGGCCTATCAGTGCCACACACCAGATTGCAGTGAGGGAATCATTCACCATTCTCACAGAGACGGAAGATTCCGTGCCCTGCCAGGGCTGAAATCCTCTGTTTCCTCACACATATTTATCATACTGTGATTGTAACTTTAAGAAATAACAACTGATTCCTCTTGTATTTTATTTATTTTCATTTTGAAAAAGCAATCTTTATATATGGCTTAATATCATACTACATAAAACAGGTAAGTACTTTACTTGATGGTTGTAATTCAGCTGCAAGGCATTAAATTAGAACTAGCCGCTGGTCCCACGTTACCCCTGTTCTTGCGTACATGTAAGTCATTGCATGACCTTGCCCCTAGAAACATTACTGATCTCCTTTCTGCTCGTTCAAATGTTTTGATCGTCAATTCTCCAACTGTAAAACAAAAAGTAAATTGCTGAATCACTGGACAGCTTTAAGCAGCTTCTAAAAATCCACTTGTATAGGCAAATCTCAATATAAATGGCATGCTGAATTCCGTATTGTATGATTTTGTTACTTTAATTATTTAATCTATTGTTTCTGTGTATATAATTATCAAACATTTTGTATCTGTGTGTTATATAAAAACTTTACTTACTTACTTAAAGTTTCAAATTTACTACATTGTTCTACCACATGTACCTAACTGAATAACATCGTATTATATCACTGTGTTATATGTGTTTGTTTTTAGTCTGTGTTTGTGGAGTGTGGCTATCACAGGTGGTGGTGTAGGCCTATATTGAATTAGTGATATATACGTGTGGGTCACCCTGTCTGAAGTGATATGGCTGAATGTTTGATAACGCTCCAGCCGAACATGTGTATATAAAGCCTGTTCAGATCCAAGCTGAGTTGTATCCATCCAGGAGAGCTGAGCATACGGGAGGGATCATGAAGTGTCTTGTTGTTGTTCTAGTCTGTGCGGTGCTGGCCGAGGGACTCGTCAGGTAAGGAAATTATATAGTTGCTGTGCCTGCTTTATGACAAATTATCATTACCTTCATAGTTTTGATGTTAAGGTCCACTGTTAAAGGGATAGTTCAGTATTTTTGAAGTGGGGTTGTATGGGGTATTTAGGCATAGTTAGTGTGTTACCTTATGGAGATGGCGGTCAGCACAGTCATTTTAAATAGTTTTGGAAGAGACGTTGCTGCAGCAGAAGTCAGCCTTGTACTGTTACAGAGGGGGCCAGGTGATAAACAGTTTTGCACCCCATATATAAATGCTAAGCTTAAATGTTCTTTCAATTGTTCACTAAACTGAGATTGTTTCCACAGCTTCAGTTTGCCAGCAGACAGCTTATCTTTTTTTTAACACTCTACCAATCAGCTGCTCGACACAGAGCTACTGTGGATTATTCAAAAGAGCCGAGAAAACAAAAATAAACGGCTGTGTGGTGGCAAACTAAATCTTTGGAAAAAAATTCAGTTTAGTGTACAATTGAACGGATACTTAGGTTATAGGTGAGCATTTATATACAGCATGTTGAGAAAAAATAAATTTCAGCTGGCCCCCTTCTGCTCCAGCGAGATCTCCCCTAAACTCCTTAAAGTGATTTCACTTAGCACCATCTCCATAAGGTAAAAAACTAACAATGCCTAAGTACCCCATACAAACCCAACTCCAAAAATACTGAACTATCCCTTTAAAGTGACTGACAGCCATGGGAAGTTAAAATCATTTGTGCTTTTGCTCAGGATCCCTCTGCAAAAGCACAAGTCTATGCGTGAGGCTCTGAGAGAGCAAGGAATTGAGCTTCCTTACCAAGATCCAGCTCACAAGTACCAGCCCGAGGAGTTTTACGGCTCCGCCAACATGTACATCAATAACTACGCTGATGTAAGAAATCCCACTTTAATGCCTCTTTCACATGTACCGTACACACTATTTTGATGGAAACATTAACTGACTGATGGGTCTGTACTTTCTTTTATTATTTTCCCCTGTTTCTTTACCTGCAACCAATGTTTTTTTCCCAGACCACTTACTATGGAGCCATCTCTATTGGAACACCCCCCCAGTCCTTCCAGGTGCTCTTTGACACCGGCTCTGCCAACCTGTGGGTGGACTCGGTCAAATGTAACACTCAGGCCTGTAGTGAGTACAAACCAACAGGCTTTACACAACTATGTCCTTCTTGTGTCACTTTCTTCAGAACATACAGTCTTAGCATGTGAATAACTTCTCAAGAGCACTGACATGTCCTATGTGTGCAGAGCTAAGGGGGTTTGTCATCGTGTTTCCAAGAGATTACATTTTGTAGATACATGCAATTTGGAGTTCTAGAGTAACTACAGGCACGCCACAATGTGTTCCGGGCTTTGGGAAACATCAGCTGATGTGCTAGATCAAATTAAGCTCATGATTTCTACGATCAAGTGAAACATTGGAATGCCAATGGGCTCTGCAAGGCATATGGACATGTTTATGGAAATAAACTCCCAGAAAAACCTCCTGATCTATGCCATTTACAGATACACACACCAAGTTCAACCCCCAGCAGTCCTCCACCTACAGTGCCAATGGACAGACTTTCTACCTTCCCTACGGAGCTGGAAGCCTCTCTGGAGTCTTTGGATATGACACTGTCAATGTGAGTCCAACCACCCAAACACACAGAGTTCATACCAGGAAGAGTGCTACCAGGAAGGAGACATTTTCAATATTATCTCAAAAAGGCATGGCCATGGTTGCATCATGCTGTAAAGGATCAGTAAATAAAGATGAGTGAAGCAGTTTTATGTTTTATGTGCGGATGAATTAGTGAAAAACAAAAATAGATATGTATTTTTGTATAAAAGATACTTTCGATTGCACAAAAAGGAAAGCATATAACACCCCGTCTGTGATTTGCATCCCACTCATGATATTTCTGGGTTTTCGACTTGCAGGTTGGCGGCATTGTGATCAATAACCAAGAGATTGGTCTGAGCACAGACGAGCCTGGTCAGAACTTTGTGGTGGCCAAGTTTGACGGCATCCTCGGGCTGTCCTACCCAAGCATCTCAGCCGGAAGAGAGACTCCCGTCATGGACAACATGATTTCTCAACACTTGCTGAATGCCAACATGTTCTCTTTCTACCTTTCCAGGTATAACTGAAATAAGAATTTTATGAAAACAAACAAACATCACATATGGGAGATACTGTGTATAGCCCTACAAGTAGCACTAAACAGTAAAAGTAGAGCTTGAAGTTAAGTGTTTGGTTGATGTCTGGCACAGGGGAGGACAGCAGGGCAGCGTGCTCTCTTTTGGAGGAGTGGACAACAGCTTGTACCAGGGACAGATCTACTGGACCCCAGTCACTTCTCAGACATACTGGCAGATCGGCATTCAAGGGTTTGTGCTTCTCTGATAACTACTGAGCATTGCTGCTTTGATTAGTTTTTTTGTGTCCAAAAATAAATTGGCATGTGTGTTGGCTTTCAGATTCCAGATCAACGGTCAAGAGACCGGATGGTGCTCTCAGGGATGCCAGTCCATTGTGGACACTGGAACCTCCATGCTGACAGCCCCAAGCCAGATTATGCCTGCCCTCATGCAGTCCATTGGAGCCCAAAAGAGCCAGTATGGAATGGTAAGACAACTGGACAGGCAGACACTTTCTCACACATAGGTGAAACAGTAGGAAATAAATGAACCATTGTTAGTCCTCAAACCTATCCAATTCCATCCATCAATTTTAGGCAGTGGACGTCTAAGTCACATACCTGTGCATTGTAAGCGTAGATAAAGGAATGTACTGAAACAATGGACCTGTTTATTTTTATCTCCAGTATATGGTGAACTGCGGACAGATCAACAACTTGCCAACCCTCACCTTCGTGATCAGCGGCATTGCCTACCCTCTGCCTCCTTCTGCTTACATCATTCAGGCAAGTTACTACATGCATTCAGATAATGTATTTCTGTGCATTTCTGTGTTTCCTTTATGTGTATTTTAATTTTTTTTTTATTTGCCTGTGCACATGTGTGCAATGTTGTGAAAGTTTCCGGTCTTCTGTCTCCACCCACCAGAACTACCAGAATGGATACCAGTTCTGCTCAGTGGGCATCACCCCTACCTACCTGCCCTCTTCTAATGGCCAGCCCCTGTGGATCTTCGGAGACGTGTTCCTCAGAGAGTACTACTCCGTCTACGACCGCACCAACAACCGCGTTGGCTTTGCTACAGCTGCCTAAGCCTCATCTGAGTGAACCAACCCGAACATAAACCTGATCAGATGTTAATGATTAAGTTTGCGTCCACAAAGGCTTTGGTTCATTTTAGACATCGGCTCTGAGGTAAACTAATTAGTTTGGAAAATTTGGATTTCCTCGCAATTAACGTATTTGTCATAATAGTACAGTACCTAATATTGTTATATACGCCTTTTACATTTTCAAATTGGTATGTCCAGATCTATATGTATTTGTAAATTCAATAATACAATGTTAAGTGTGTACATGAAATTTCATCATTCTAAAGCAGAATAAAGCTGAAAAATTCAAGTGTTTTGTTGTTTGTGAGATTATTCAGTCTTGTGATTGGTCAGTGGCAGTGTGTACACTGTGCTTGCAAAATCAGTTTGCGAAAAAAAAAAGAATTTAATCCGGATAAATTATGCTTAGATTGACTTGACATGATAGTACAATGGATTATGTGGTGTGCAATATTGGACATAAGTTGCCTTACTACACTGGTACAACCTCTCTACTAGAGCCTGACATTGTGAAATAATATACAGTACAGTAAAATTCATTCACATTCATCCCAACATAAAAATGGTGTAAACTGTAGGTCGTCCACTCCAGACCATTCAACATGGAAGCACACACTGACAGAGGAGCCACCAATACTATTTTGCTATCCACCAAAATACTTGAAGAAAATGCCTCTTATGAGCCCTTCAGCTATCCAAGTTTTCAGAGAGGCTGTTAATGTAGTGTGTGATTCACTTCAATGAAAAAACACTACATTGGTGCAGCTTCAGCCAAAGCAGTCGTCAGTCACAACCACACCAGTGAAATGACATGCTTTGTTTCTGGATGAAGGGTTGGATAGTGATGGAGAAACAGAGGAACACAGGGGAGGGGACTGTAACCTAAGTAGGTGAAGTGACCAAGTAGGCAGAAGGATGAGGGACAGATATCCAAAAACCTGAATAAATGAAACCTAGCTAAACCACTAAGGTATCGAGCAAATATGTTTGTTGTTATTTGGATCAGCAATCATTTTACTATTGTGTCTCATCCTTTCCCCCTTCCTTTATGCCTTTTTCTGATCTCCTCTATTGCCCCGTTCTGTTGTGTTGCTCGGACTCCATTTTGTTTGTGTGCTCGTCTGCTAAGTGTTGGGAGTTTTCCCGTAGCTCAGCAATGCACGTCACAACAGAGTGTGGCCCCATTTCCCCTAAACTGGCGAAAACATAAGAAATGTGTGTCAGTGAAAGTTGCAGACCCAGAATAATGCCCAGACCAAAGGCCTATTTTCTCTCTTCTCTCCTGGAAGAGTGAAAACCCACCTCCAAGCACATCTTCTATTCATACACATCCACCTGTTCATCTCCTGTTCATCTCACCTTGAAGATCGACAAACCAACCAGTTCCCTGTTCTCTCCTAATCCTCTTTTCTCAACAATGTCCTGTGTCTGAAAAATGCAGTCGTATTATTTTGATTGCATGTCCATGTCGCTGCTTGGTGTTTAGACAGCATCCAAGGGAGAAAAAAAGGCCTGCACCACACCAGCCTCTATCTCGTCTGAATGTTGACACCGAGCGAAATGAGAATCCTACTGCATGGAAACAAGTCAGCAAAAGATTACCGTACTTTCATAATGATGCCACGGCACTCCCAGATTATCTGCAACAGCTAAAGGTTGTGCCACCATCTCTGTGCGTCTTCACAGCTCGCTCCTTTTAGTTTTCTCCCTTCCCCTTCTAAGGCAAACAAACTCTCCAGACAATATTTTGTTCTAATGCGCTCTGTCATCTATGATACTGTCGTGTCCAGACCAGCTGTTGTCAAAGCATCACACTGTCATTGCCTTACTTTGAATGTTTTTTTTTTTTTTCTGCACTTTTAGGTTTTTGTAATCAAATGAACACTGACGATCTTTTTTTAAGTAGTAATGAACAATAATTGATTATTCCAGCTTTTGAATGTGCTGTTTTTGGGCTTTGGACACTTGGTCAGACAAAACAAGACATTTGAAGATGCACCTTGACCTCTGGAGCCCGAATGAGAAAAGAATTGTCATATGAATCAATAATGAAAAGAATCATTCATTGCATCCCTGATCCAGATACTGTATATTCTTTAAACAAAAGCCAGTCCAGGTACAACAAAGTCAAATACAGTAAATTAAGTTAATGTTAGTCATATGTTAAGATAATTAGCAGAGTAATATAGTCCATTTCATGAAATCTCTCTCTGCTGTGATTTAACTGGCGTTTAACCATAAGCACCTGCTTCACGGTGACATCAACCTCTTTAAAAGCCCAGGACATTTGATGTGGTCGCTTCTGACTCATTAACGGGATCAATCTCCTTCTTTTTTACCCACTGAAGGTCTCCAGTAACACGGACACACACACACACACACACACACACACACACACACACACACACACACACACACACACACACACACACACACACACACAACCAACACATACACACACACAGCCGACACATACACACACACACATGCACACACACACACACACACACACACACACACACACACACACACACACACACACACACACACACACACACACACACACACACACACATAGGCACATGAGTCATGCATTTAACCTAATGAAGCACTCTCTATTGTCTGTGTCAGATCCAAACCAGAAGATAACGCCATTTTTTTTTAAACCAAAGGCAGAGAGGATGCGTTCAATCAGAGAAGATGATTTCATGTCGATTTTGGCTGGAGTTGGATGAATCTCGCCGTTTGATGTAAAGTAAACACTGCTGCTGATGGATGGGAAAACAAATCTCATTGGCTACATGATGATGACTTGTTTAATTATTGTCATACAGGAATAACAGAGCTATAGCGACAGCCGCTGCAAAGATTGATGTGCCAAAACATGGCAAGTGTTGCTTGTGCAGAGTGGAAGAGTGAGATGAAATACGCAAAAAAACAGGAGGGATAGAAGGACAGTGGGGGGGAAGAGATGTACCGCTTAAGCCAAAATGAATCTGTATTTGATTTAAGCCTCTTACCCCCATGGTAGCCATACCAACCACCACGCACATCCCTCCCTCTGCCTCATGCAACAACACTCAAGGGTCAGAAGGCAAAAGTGGAACATCGACCACTAAACAAATAAGATTCACACAAGGAGGGATACAGGGGGTGACATCAGAAGGATGCATTGCTTACTGGAAATGTTGTAGTAGTTAGGTCTAAAGATATTGATGCACTACTTGTACAATACAGCAGAGACTTGCATTAGAATATCAATTCTGGTAAGAGTATCTCTCTTATTAAAACTGAAAGCTTCTGGATCCGTTGTTGAATCATGGGCTTGAAATAACTTATATTTTCATTATTGATTAATGTTTCTTGATGCTTCAGCTTCTCAGAAAAAAGGGGGAAATGTCCATCACATCACAGAGGCCCAGGTAATGTATTCACGTCTAGTTTTGTCCAATCAACAGTTCAACATTTAAATTATTACACACACTGTATACATTATATGTAGTTATATTTGTGTTGTTCAACTTCATAATTAACTTACTCATAATCTGCGCTCTCGTTGAACAAAACGTATTTTTCCAGCTAGGAACCAGATCCAAAAATAAACCAAAACATTTACCATGATTGTAAGCACTATAATTATATAGTTTTATAATGAGGCAGACACAAAAACACAGAGAAACATTCTGTTGAGAGGAAACCGGCGCCCATGGACACACATTATTAAATGTTGGATATGGTTGTTCTTTATGGAGAAACAAATCTACAAATAAAGGCATCTCATCTCATTCAACATACTAATATGTTTTCCAAATTACTTTTTGGTGTTTCCTAGTCGGAAATCGATGATCTATTGTTGAACCAAAATGAACACGAACAATATTTGTACTATTCAGTGCACATAAAACTCATTGAAAACAGTAGATAGAAACTGATCAGTCTCCACCCTACTGAGTTAGTAGAGTGACGCAAAAAGCTGCTCTTCAATTGTCATCATTATCTTGTAAAGTAAAAAGAGTAACCAGATTTTGATATGTGATGTACTTAATGAGCAGGCGGATCGACAGACATCAGCATATAGAAAAGACTCCTGGCTTTTATTCCTCTGAAACAATTGAGATGAATTTTCTCCAGCTGTTCGCTAAAGCTGTACATTTAAAGTATTGATGTGATCGCCAAAGCTTGGCTCTGTGCTCTGAGCTAAGGTCACTGGTAGTCATGCAAAAAATCCGGTATATTGATCTGACATGATCCGTCCATGAGATGAAGCTACAGCGTGTAACCAGATCCCCCCATGAGTACATGTTGTGGATATAAAATTACATGATTGTATTCTTTATTGACATGTGACTTTTGGAGGTATAGGCACAGGGGCAATGAAATGATGTGCCATTATATACATTATCGCATACGCTTTGTGATGTTCAAAGCAAACAACCCCCTTCCAATTGTCCTGACTGTCTTCTTTTTGCCACTCTGCTGAGTTAAAATGACAGTGTAGCAGCAAACAGAAACAAGACAATAACAGATCATTGTTTTTGTTTTTAAGTAGCCCAAATAACTCCTCCTCATGCAATTGGTAACAGAAAGAAAATACATTACAGCAGCAACAGCAGTTGTAGGCTTTAGATTAGTACATGTGGAAATCTTATTAAAATGTAAATACAATGAAATCGATCATATTTATCCATCATAATACTAGGCTATATGCCTCCAGTCAAACGCAAATCTGATTATTGCAGCAGCCTCATCGCAATCTCATGAAGGCTATATCACACCAATATTCACACTACATGCCTAATTTTCAACCCAGCTAACTATGCTGTATGCCATATCATGTGTTCTAACTTGTCATTGGAGAGGAGAGACCTTGGAGAGAAAAAGCTGTAGCTGTATCACTAATTCTGCAAACGCTGTTGATATGGTAACAGCCAGCAGAATCACACTAGGCTACCAACTGTGTTAGGTCAAGAAGAAAGCCATGTAGATTTGTCAGGTTATGTGTCTAGAAGTCACATTTGAAGCGTTTTCAAGCTATACTGAAGGAGTAGGACTTCCCGCAAATCATTGTTCATCAACATGCCCTTGCCTGGGTTGGACCCAACAGGGCGTGGGCCTCTAACGGAGAATGCGCAAGGCGGGTGCCTGTCGCGACTCGCGAGTCAGCTAAAGATGAATCATAAGCGTCTATTTTACCATTTTGGCTTTTTCACACTTTACGCTGAACAACAAAAGTTAACCCTATGAAAACAGTTGCCTTTGAAGGAAATGTCAGCTCCAAAACACAAACCTGCGGCCCTGACCAGCTGCAGCAGCTATTGGCGTGCAGGGAGAAAGTAGTAGACAAGCGGCCTTGTCAGGTTCATCAAAATATCGGTAATAAGCTACTCATACAATGGGACGGTGGGCGCTGTTACCGCATAGGCTACATGAAAACAAAACGGTAAAACAAGCTTATAATTTTTTACTGTCTCTTCCTCCACTCATCAACCGTGCATCGTCACCCACCACCAGTGTCTCTCTACATGGAAGTGCTTACCTGCATCCAGGGGGAGAGAGGGAATGGAAAGTGGAAAGGGAAAACATCTCAGCCCTGTCCGCCATCTTCTACTACAAATGACTCAGTGACGGTAGAAAATACAGGGAGGGAGCGCAGTCCATTCACAACCACAGGGCCTTGGACAGTTGCAGCCGTGGACAGAGCTGTCTCTCACTCTAGCTCTGTGCGGCCCCACAGATGCCCCCCTGCCCGCAAGCCTTCAATCAGACGAGCCTGCTCAGCACCATCAAATCTGCAGTCAACCATCCACACAGGCAAGGGAGGAGGAGGTTGTAAAGGCACCAAAAAAAAAAAAAAAAAAAAAATCTTCAGAGACAATACACAACACCGCAACTATCAAAATACAATCCTGTTTTCCCAGGATACGTCCACACGAAGTATAAGCGTGCAGTAGCCTATGCGACGGCAGTCCGAGCGTTTCCTCGCCAAATGTCTGCTGCTGTGATGCTGCCTGTGACACACAGCGGATGCAGGGCCAGCAGTGCAGAGGGAGACAGAGGAGGAGGGGGATGTAGAGCAGAGACGATGTAACGTCAGTGCCTTTATCGTATTATAAACAGGCTCCCATGAGGAGTGGATGCAGGCAGAGCTAAGCGCCTGCAGGCTCAACGTGCAGCAAAACAGTGGCGGAGAAAAACAATTCCCCTTAAGTGTTTACAGTGAGATTACACTGACAGTGAATATAGCCTACAGTATGTCAGTGCAAACGTGCGTTCCAAAGTTAGGTCCGTGGACCACCATAGGTCCTTGAGAAAAATCTATTTTACTGAAGCTGTTTTCCATGATTTTAAAGTAATGATCAGGTACGTGGCATCAACTTGACCCTTGTCTCCATAATAAATAAAACACAAACAACAATAGGAAAAGATTACAGTGAAGAACTGGTGAATTCTCAGGATGCGAAAGATTGCAAATCCAGTTCCACAAGGTAAAATACGAAACTATTTCGATATTAAACAGAAAGAAAAATTATGCTATAGTTTCACGGTGCACATGCATGATGTAGGGCAGGCTATATAAAGGAATACAGGATAACTTATCACGAAAATAATGTATAGTTGTAGTAGTAATTCTCTCCCAACAGGGATGCAACCCTACGAACTGGGGTGATATGTGGCGTTATGGAAGATATACAAAAGCACATAAGTTCTTATTGTCTGTATTTTTATTTTCGTGCATACGATCGACCAGCCTCAAGTGCATATTTCCTATGTGAGTTAAAACATCATAGTTAGGCAAAATATCATTTTTTTCTCCAGAAACACTGTCTTTCCAGTGAAAAATACATTGAAAATGTATATTTTGTCCCGAGCTTGGCATTGAATCAAGGAAGCATCATGCCGTGCTAAGTGGTGGCTGTGTGGAGCTGTTCACTGCCTGCGGTGCTGAACGCTGCAGTTTGTGATATATGCCACACGGTGGCGATGAAAGTTCATTCATTGTGTGAAAGTTGACGCTTTCTTTGGTGTATGTTTCGTAATGTTATACCTTTATTTAATGAATATTAGGATTTACTTAGTCTATCAATTAAAAAACAGTGAGTCCCTTTCAAATGACCTGAAATTGAATAATTACCACTTAATTTCCATATTTATCTATTTGGTTGTTCACTTCATGATGCTTAGGCAACATTTTTTTTCTGCTTTGGAAAAAAAATTGGAAATGGTTTTCTGTAACGGTCATGTACAGTGAATGACACAAGCCTTTCACACAATTGCATTTTTATTTCACAGTCCATTAACTGGTCAATATGTAATATTTGTCATTACACAGAGGGCAATGTGAAACGGGTTACACTTTTATCTCAGGGACATCTAGTTATGTACACTTTTTTTTCAAATGTTTTTAAGTGGCAACATTTTATTTTAATAAACTAGATTATTAACTAGAAGCAAGATAATACCAGACAATTATGAATCAAAGATGATGTTTATTTTGATGGTAATAGCCATGGCAAGAAAACTGACTTAAGCGATCACTTTCTCTCCAACTGGGATGGGACCCAGGGTGACATCACCTTCCCATTCGACAACTGAGAAAAAAGGACATGAGACATTTGTTACATTAAGCACCACAGTGGTTGTCTTACAGCACAGGCAAGCACATAGTAAGATGTCAACTCATCATGGTAGTGGTACAATATTCCTATATGTTGCAACATTATATTATTGTTACATTTTCCCTTAAATAATACCAAATTATTTAGACCATTCATTAACATACATTCAGCTTGGGAAACATCACGGTACTTCCTTCCAGGATTAGCCGGAGTGACTTGTCCGCCAGCATCGCCGCAGGTGCCACAAGCTGCATGAGCTCCACTGGCCTCCCTCCACCTAGCACGAGCAGCAAACACAGTGTTAATGATCAAGTCACACTTTTGCATTGACACACATGCAAACGCGCATACTCACCCATTGGCGTAGGAGCAAGCTCTATGTTCATCATTCAAGGGGTGGGCTGTAGATGTTGCTTTCAAGTGGCAGGTAATGTAGATCTGTTGGAATATTACCAGAGGGTTAGGGTACTCGTCAAATGTCATTTTGCCGCATTCAATACATAGCTGAAATTATTAAATCAATCTTTGAGATTTTCACCACTCCACTGTCGGCGCCTTGGAACCTGAAGGCCTCCAGCTGGAACTGAAGCTTGTTCTCTGCAGTGCGATCCATGAATTTAGACTCAGAGCCTGTGATCCTAGCATCGACCAAACACCTGTACACAGGAAAACATACAAAACAACATTGAGAATATAAAAGTGTTTGTGTTTGTAATAATCTAGCCTCAGTTTACAGAACAAGGATTCCCTCATTACAATACCTTACCCATGATTTTCAATGAAGCAATAATTGGGGTTGGAGTTCATGTCAGGTGAAAGAGTAGCTATGCAGCGGTCCACATAAACACGGAGGGGCACGTGGAAGTACTGCATGACGGTAGCCTCAATGTAGATTGTGTCTCCCAGGAAATACTGGTAGCTTGGCCTCTCATTTATCCAGTCATCTGCGTAATGAGATATTTACATTAATCACAGTTCCATAAATTCATATGTGGAGAAAAGAAAGTTATTTAACTCACCGGTCATGAGTTTCAGGGAGAAGTACAAGAATTCCTCTGCCACCTTAACTGCAGAGAATGGGATCCACTTGGGGTCAAGTGGAAGGCTGCTCACATTGTGTTTCCTAAAAGATTAAATTAGTTTCAATTAGAAACCAGAAATCTAAAGTTATTCACCTGTTAATATGCACCTGCCAGTGAAATTAGGCAAATAAGATTCAGTGATCCATGCTCATGGGTTGCTTAGGCCAAGGGATGTGGATTTAAGATGTTTATGTCATATTATTTGATTTATGTATTTGTTTGTTTATCTGTTTTTTTGTTTTTTTTTTGCCACACCTAAAAGGTGAGAGTCTACAAACCTTGGGTAGTGGCATTCCACAATTACGGCAGCCTGGTTTGTCCTCACCACAGGAGCAGCTCCCAAAGGTTGGGGATTATAGTTCAGAATAAATGTGTAGATGAGGTAATCTTCTGTCGTCTAGAAAATAAACAAATTTTAGTGCAAACAAATAGCATCATGCATGAACAAATTTGACCATACTTGTCTTCCCAATTCATAATTTTTTTTTCAGGGACTGGCATCTCCATTTTGCTTACCGCTAATGAGCTGCCACAGGTATGCAGTTCAGTCTCATAAATCACAAATTGGCCTTCCAGTCCAAGAGCATTACAGTTTCCCAGGGTAAGGTCGGCGGGATCGATGTACTGACCAATTCCAAACATGTCCTTGTTGACTCTAACTTGGGCGATCTGCTCTCCGCACTCAACACTAACAGTGGCAGCAGGAACAGGATGCAACAGCATGAAACTCACTTCGTCTTTGGGCTCGGGCTTTGGATCCTGAGGGTATTCCCAGGCGAGGGCTTTCTCATAGTTGTGCTTTTCCTGTTGGGGCACATGTTTGGAGGGCTCCTGTTTTGGATATGATGAAGGCTTCTGGCTGCCGTACTGAGCATCACATAAGCTGCCCAGCAAGGCCAGTGCCACAAGGCAGGCAACAGTAAACTTCATCGCCATGGCTTCACAACAACGAGTGCTCTGCACAGTTCACCAGGTGCTGTGAGAGAGATGGACAGATGCACCCACTTTTATAACACAGTGATCATGTGAACTTCCATAAATCCCCGCCCCTTCTATTGGCCATTCCCCCACTACACCTTAGACAATCACTAAATCACTGAGGCTGTTTCCAAAAGTGATGCCTAAATCTCTGGTGAGGCATGTTCAGCTTTATTATTTTTTTCATGTGTAAAATGCGACTTTGCCAAGAAAATATGAGACGCAGAGCACGCATTGGCAGGCATTTGAAAGTTACTATTTATTTTTATCATGCAAAGAAGAAAAGATTGATACATGTTTGGCAAATATTCCGGTCATAAAAAGTTATGTTGACACCGGGTTAGGTCTACCTGCCCTCAACATCACATGTCAAACAGTATGTTTTGTCAAAGTCCATTTTGTCACGGGCTGCAAATAAATATTGGTCCAACTTAGTATCAACTAAGATAAACTAAATACATGATAAACTAAATACATGAATCATTCAGCTCTTAGATTCATTACAGATGACTGCTTTAAAACTTGGTTTATTTAAATCTATGATTTCTGAATTTTACACATCTGACTAACTGTTTTGGCTGAATTCATTGTTCATTTAGTATTTCATCTCATTTTATTCTTGCTCTTTTTTCTATTTTATATACTTTATTTGTTTATTTTATTTAAATTAATATATATTAATTTTATCCTATTTAATTTCTGTTTTCTCTGCTCATTATATGTTATCCTTGTAATTGTGTTTATTGTGTATGCTCGTTGTCACTGTTAATGAGGGAAACCTCAGTGTCTTTCGAAAATAAAGGTTATTGATTGATTGATGAAGAATACAGAGGCCAAGTGTGAGTTTCAACTGCACTAAGTCCAGAAAACATTTTGTTCTTTGTAAAACCTCTTGAAGATGACAAAAGTGCATGCTGCAACAAAAAGGTTCTCCATGTATTTTATAGACACATACTGTATGTAAAAGGAGAGAATATTAATTATTTTCTATAGCTATTATTAATTCGACTTTTTTTCATCATATACACACATGAACATATGCATACATACATGCATACAGTAGATCTGCAAACATAGGCCTACGTGTGAGCAAAAAGTCATGATAATATGACCTTGATAAAGATTTTCCAAAGTTAGTTTCTCTAATGTTAAAATGTGTGACATTTGGAGGGGGGAGGGGGGAGGGGGGAAGGGAGAGTGTTGTGTATGTATTGTATGTGTTTACTTATTCTGTTTTTTTTGTCCATGTGTATAAAACTATAAAACCACTAAAATAAAAGTAGAAAAAAAAAAAAAAGTGTGACATTTGATCCAAAAACAACTTAAAAGGTTGGCAGAGATTCATTTTTCCAAAAAAGTCATATACATTTCTTTGTAAAATATGTTATTAATATTATATTCCAGTCCTTTCCCCAGATCTCTATTTTACCAGATATTTGATGGTGACTGTTAATAGTTTTAAATAATGCTGCAGATAAATAACATGAAAATAACAAGAAATGTCTATCTTGGTGGATTCATTATTATAACATGTATTCTTCCCAGGGCTGTACGCTTATTTTTTAAAGTGGTAGCACTGGTGCTAGCAAGCAAAAAAATTCAGTAGCACAAAAATAAATTTGGTAGCACACAAAGAATGATCGAAAACTTGCATAACCTTAACCCTTGCATTTCGCTCTAATTACCTTTGAGCATGTCATCTTGGTTTTATTTGAGATTATCAATGAATATGATATCCTAGTGTGCAGTAATAATTGTAGAAAAATGAATAGGGGTGCACTGATTGCAATTTAGACAAAAGAGCCTAACCTGCCAATGGCAATTTTTTTGCTGATTCAGAATTATTTCCCCCCCATAGAACTATAAAAATAACGTCTATACCTATATATTTTTATAAACATATCATTATTATATTAGGCTAATAATAACACACATTTTTAGAACATTTCATTCTTTTAATGAAAACCATACTTTAAAACATTGAACATATAGCCTATTAAATAAATTAGTAAACATAGTTATACAATTTAGGCCAAGTTAAATAGGTTGTGTCAATCTTTGTTTAAATCATAGATAGTTACTGCTGTTGACTGCTTTCTTTATAGGTCCATGGTTGACTGCAGGGCTGAGAAGCGCCAACTTCCTGTTCTTACCTGCTTCAAAATAAGAGTCAACTCGCATTTGGATAATAACCGACTTTTATTGTGAAGGCGCACAAGAAATGTTCTGTTTGCACACGCACTAACTTGACTGCCTTAATGTAAAGAGAGCCGTCTCCTTCCTGTTTTTAACCGTTGGTGAAGTTAGACGCTATAATCGCCGCACAAAGCACAGATCCCGAGCACACATCTTTCACCGGCCAAAGTGGAGGGTAGACTTAATAACTTACTCGCCTAAGACTACATTCACCCGCATTTGGAGAGTGTTAATGTAGAGCCCTCTAAGCAGTATTGTGCATAGCTCCTCTGTGTCTCAAACAGACATCATCTGCTCATTAGCACTGGTGCGACTGGACTTGAATTCATCATCGCACGTGATCAATTTCAGTAGCAAATGCGATCAAAACTGTCGCACTGTACAGCCCTGATTCTTCCTAACAGAGATATTGGTGAATTACTTAATACTTGATCTAATAAGGACCCTTTGATTTTGAAAAACAACTAAAAAAACAACTTTACTATAGATAAAGTCTTAATTTAATTTTCTTCTTGTTTTTGTTGCACAGTGCTTGGTTCAGGGCTTGTGTTAACTTTAGGAAACAGATTTTTTTTTAGAGGAGAGGTGTCATTATTGATGAAGCTAAATATCTTAGCTATCCAAGTTAAGCAGTGGTGCAATGTAACAAAGGACATTTACTCAAGTTTCTGAAGATATTTGAAATGTATTATTTGACTAGTAGTTGATGAATACTAATAAATGTAATGTGAATTCGGCCAAGAAATTAAATACGGAAAGAATACACTTGCCATGTACCTACAGGTTGGGCAATTTGGAGGTTATTAATGATGATTGTATATCAAATTTCCCTGAAAAGAAGGTTAGGTATCATCACTTCCTATGTTTTCAGCTGGCAAATGCACGTATGATACGAAGAGGTATTTGTTTTGTATGGCTTTGCTGATACAGCGTTACAGATTGCAGGTCACACTGACCCTCTGAAGGTTTTGGTTTTGAAATTGTTCAAACAAGCTGGAATGTCAGTGGGCTCTCTGTGCCAAGCATGGATTAAGTATCTAATCCACGAATGCAATCGACATTAATGTGTATGCAATAGCAATTTTACTGTGTACACTAGTAATATCTTTATTTACTTCACTTACTTTTACTTTAGTTTACTTATTTTTGTCATTACCTCTATTCTCTTCAGCCCATCGCCATGGACCAATCAGTAAGTGGTGCATTTGATTGGCAGCTGTGGTAGCCAATAGGATGCGAGTTATTAACAAGTGACCTTTACCAATACCTTATAAAAGTCCGCTTTTTGCACCGAATCTTTCACAGCATCGAGTGTTCTCTGCGAATCACTGTGCTGTGGAGCCATGGCGATGTTGAAGTTCAGTTGTGGCTACCTTTTGGCAGTTGCCCTGCTTGGCTGTCTGGCCGATGCTCAATCTGGCAAGCCACAGGATTCCTACCATCCACCACCGGTACAGAAGAATACCTATGATCCCTATACAAAACAACAGGTACAGCACGGCGACTCCCCAAAACCACAGGCACCGCAGACCCCCTATACAAAACAACCGGTACAGCAGCCCGAGCCCCCAAAACAACAGGTAACGCAGCCCGACTATACAAAACCACAGGTACCGCAGCCCAAATATCATCCAAAGCCACAGCAGACTCCCCAATATCTACCACCTCAGCAGCCAAGGCCACAGACACCTCAGCAGCCAAGGCCACAGACACCTCAGCAGCCAAGGCCACAGACACCTCAGCAGCCAAGGCCACAGACACCTCAGCAGCCAAGGCCACAGACACCTCAGCAGCCAAGGCCACAGACACCTCAGCAGCCAAGGCCACAGACACCTCAGCAGCCAAGGCCACAGACACCTCAGCAGCCAAGGCCACAGACACCTCAGCAGCCAAAGCCACAGACACCTAAGAAGACAATGCCGCATACAGACTCGTTTCACACTTGTGAAGTGGCTGACTTCGAAAAGATACAGTGTGGTGCTGCTGGCTTCTCTGCTCAAGACTGTAATCAGATAAACTGCTGCTTCGATGGACGCATGTGCTTTTATGGCAAATCTGGTAAGTGCTTTTCTATTCCTCTCAGAACTACATGGATATCTTACTCTGACAACTGAATTTGTTCATTTGCATTAGCACTGCTTTTTGCTTCATCATTTGCTGTTCTCAGTGACTCTGCAGTGCACCAAGGATGCCCAGTTCATTGTGGTGGTAGCCAGAGACGCCACCCTACCCAATATCGACTTGGAGTCAGTTACTTTCCTTGGAAGTGGTCAAGAGTGCGCTCCTGTCGGCACCACTTCAGCTTTTGCCATCTACCAGTTCCCCGTCACTGGCTGTGGGACTGTCATGATGGTAAGGTCGGCGACTCATTTGACATTTTGATTTGACCTGTATTATTTTTGTCAGGTAGAAATAAAGTTTGAATTACTGCTAACTTATTGTAGGAGGAACCTGGAGTTGTTATCTATGAGAACAGGATGTCCTCCTCGTTTGAAGTCGCTGTTGGACCCTTCGGAATGATTACCAGGGACAGCCAATTTGAGTATGTTTTTTTTTTCTTCTTAACACTGACCGGTTGCAATATAAAAATATATTGTGGTATTTAGAAGGGTACAGTGAACCCGGTTTTTCTATAATGTGTTAGCGATTAGTTGATTGTTATAATTTATATTACAGGCCAAACGCCACCCAAATGGTTTGCTGACTGACTGACCTATACCTTATTTCTTCTCTCAGGCTGCTTGTGCAGTGTAGATACATTGGCACCTCAATTGAGGCTCTGGTCATTGAGGTTGGCCTAGTTCCTCCACCAGTTCCAGTTGCAGCTCCTGGACCCCTGCGTGTGGAGCTCAGACTGGGCAATGGCCTGTGTCATGTCAAGGGTTGTGTGGAAGGTTAGTGGGAAAGCGATATTTTGTGCAATTAGTCTTATTTTGCAGTGACTGTGTCACCAACCAATATTTCTGCTTGAGCAGAGGATGCAGCCTTCAATTCCTTCTACACGGATGGCGACTACCCCGTCGTAAAGGTGCTCAGGGATCTTGTGTATGTTGAGGTCAGAATCCAGGAGAGGACTGATCCAAACCTTGTCTTGACTCTTGGAAGATGTTGGGCAACTTCTGACCCCATCCCTTATAGTTATCCCCAATGGGACTTGCTGATTGATGGGTAACAGTAACTGTTGGTCTGACTTGAATATTTATAATTCTTTTTTTTATGTTATACTCAGTCCTTATTCCATACTCCTTCCTCTTTTCATAGCTGTCCCTACCGTGATGATCGTTATCTTTCCAGCCTGATCCCGGTTGATGCCTCATCAGGACTTGAATTCCCAACTCACCACAGGCGTTTTAGTTTCAAGATGTTCACATTTGTAGGTACTGTAACTAACCCTAACCCTGCCGATCCACAAAAGGGTTTGCTTTTAGATGCAGGAAAGGGAGGGCCTGCAGATCCAGAGGTCATGATTCCTCTTCAAGAAAAAGTAAAAAACATTCTCTTGAGTTTTTACATTATGCTTAATATCACCTCGTCTACATATTTGCAAACAATACATGTGTTTTTGACCAGGTGTACATCCACTGCGAAACCACTGTGTGCCGACCTTCTCATGGAGACAACTGTGAACCTAGGTGCTTCAGAAAGAGTGAGTACAGTATTCAAGATTTATACTGAAACAATATGCGTTTGTTTGACTTTTTTTTGTTATATAGGAAGAGCAATCAGAGATATTCTTAGCTGAACTCACCTTCACCAAAAGAATAAATAATGTCTGAATCATCTTGTTTCTCACTTGACAAATCTGACAGCAACTGACTATTTCCATGTATTGTCCACAGGGAGAGATGTTGCTGCCGCTGACCAGAAACACTTGAGATCTGTGACCACTCTGGTTAGCAGTCAGGAAGTTGTCATCGTCAACAGTCAGTAACAACATCCAGACAGGAACTTCTTTTTAAATCTCTGTTCCTGATTATTACTGAAATCGGCTTTCAAATAAAAGTACAAGTTACTGAATGTGTTGCTTGATCATATTGTGATGTCATAAATTGTCATTATTTTCAATGTGACCCAACACAAGTAGCACTAATACTGCAGATACAAATACACATGCTGTATTACTATGCCTACATCAGATCAGGTATGCTGTGTGTTCTCACAATCTGGGAGCATGTGGTGTTTCAATTTAAAATTATATACAAGTTTAAGCCATTAAAATAAAAAACTGACATAGCCCTAGTTAATTTGTAATGTTTTGAGCAAATAGCTGATTTCATGAATTTGTGTTTGTTTTGAATACCATAATATAACTTGTTTGACAATCCGTATCTTTTATGTAAATAAGAGTCAAAATCAAATATATATATAGCCTATATTAACTTTTTTAACACATCAATAACACAAACCTGACACTAAGGGTGTATTCACACTGGGAATGTCCGCTAGTGCACTTGCTTTGGTCCAGACCAAATAGAGTTTTGATTTTTTTTGTTTGGTGTGGTCCACTTTCATATTGCCCCTTTTGCAAGTGAACCAGCATTACGAAGCAAAACCACACGTGATCTGAGGTCATTCATTCATTGGACAGACATTCTGGGGTGGAGAGAAACAGGAAGCACGAAGTTTAAACTGCGAAATATATATAATTGATATAATATGGGGCTACAAATAATAAAAGGGCCTACATCTAACCTATAAATAAAGAGGAAAAACATCAAATTATTGTTGTTTCATATGGTCATAATGTGTAGCCTTATGTCAATGCCACGTTATGTGGCTTGTAGCCTACGATGTGAAACATAATTTTTACTGTATTTTTGGTGCTGGATGCGCGTCACGCGAGAAGGATAGGCTCAAGCTGACACTCAACTGATTAAGCTGTGTATCAGCTGGGTCGGCGCAGTTCAGCTCCAAATTGACACGGGGATAGTATTGACGGTCCCGTACATGGGAAGCAAAATAAAAACACACACTTCTTGCGCAGCGTGAACCTGTTGGCACTGTGCGAGAGACGCTCCCCTCTCCTTCATCTGATCGCTGAACACATTCAGCATTTATATTGTTCTGGGCTCCCGGTCAAACCACAACTAATCTTCCTAACAATGGCGACAACAACACTTTCCCATAATGTGAAGCTGACGGCTATTTATTAAAAAAGAAAAGAAAGAAAAGGCACAGTGCCTCCTGCATTTGGGTCGGATCGAGTCCGAACCAATTCACACCACAAACGAACTGCAGCAGAGTGCGTTTGGAAACGCATCGAGACTACCTCTTCAGCTGGAACTCGGAGCGTTTGTTTGGTCCGCACCCGAGTGCGATTGCTGTATTCACACCTGCCTGAAAGATGCGCACCGAAGGCAGAAGTGCATCTGAGTTCGTTTCAACCGAACCAAACACGGCATACGTGAATACACCCTAAAAGGCAGATGGCAGGCCTACCCAACCGGGCAGGTAAATTGAATGTAAGGGATCGCAAGATGATTACAGGATAGCCGATATGAATAAAGTTAAATAAAAGGTTGGTAACACTTTACAATAAGGTACACAAAATTGTAGTAGCTACTACATACCTACTACATAGGTTTTTTTTTTTTTGTGCTACCTATGTGTTAGGTAGCACAAAAAAAAAAACCCTATGTGTTAGGTAGCACATAGGGGTTTTTTTTTTGTGCTACCTATGTGTTAGGTAGCGCAAAAAAAAAAAAACTATGTAGTAGGTAACACATAGGGTTTTTTTTTGTGCTACCTAACACATAGGTAGCGCAAAAAAAAAAAACTATGTAGTAGGTAACACATAGGGGTTTTTTTTTTGTGCTAACTAACACATAGGTAGCACAAAAAAAAAAACCCTATGTGCTACCTAACACATAGGGTTTTTTTTTTTGTGCTACCTAACACATAGGTAGCGCAAAAAAAAAAACTATGTAGTAGGTAACACATAGGGTTTTTTTTTTTGTGCTACCTAACACATAGGTAGCGCAAAAAAAAAAACTATGTAGTAGGTAACACATAGGGTTTTTTTTTGTGCTAACTAACACATAGGTAGCACAAAAAAAAACCCTATGTGCTACCTAACACATAGGGGTTTTTTTTTTGTGCTACCTAACACATAGGTAGCGCAAAAAAAAAAAACTATGTAGTAGGTAACACATAGGGTTTTTTTTTTTGTGCTACCTAACACATAGGTAGCGCAAAAAAAAAAAAACTATGTAGTAGGTAACACATAGGGGGTTTTTTTTTGTGCTAACTAACACATAGGTAGCACAAAAAAAAAACCCTATGTGCTACCTAACACATAGGGGTTTTTTTTTGTGCTACCTAACACATAGGTAGCGCAAAAAAAAAAAAAACTATGTAGTAGGTAACACATAAGGTTTTTTTTTTGTGCTACCTAACACATAGGTAGCACAAAAAAAAAACCCTATGTGCTACCTAACACATAGGGTTTTTTTTTTGTGCTACCTAACACATAGGTAGCACAAAAAAAAAAACCTATGTAGTAGGTATGTAGTAGCTACTACAATTTTGTGTACCTTATTGTAAAGTGTTACCAAAAGGTTTATTTTTTACCCTCTTGTCTAATCTTCCCAGACCTCTACAAATGTTCTGAAACAAACCAACAAACTTATTTTTGTCAATCTAGTGTTTTATTTTCCACCTTACTGGTACTATGTCTTTCTATCCCTGTTTTATGTTCATTCCATTTTAATGTAGCCTATATTGTACAGCACTTTGAGCTGCATTTCTTGTAGGAAAGGTACAATACAAATAATGTGTATTATTACTATTATTTAGTAGTAGTAGCCTAGTAGTAGTAGGCTAGTAGCTAGTAATACCAGTAGGGTATTATTCTTAGGCTTATCAATAGTCACAAGCAACAAAAAGATTAGAGCAAAAAATCGTACGAATAACCTGGAAAAGTTCATTCAGAGAATCACTAAAGCTTTATCAGAAAAGCATAAGCAAAATATAAACACTTCATTTCCCAGATACCATCAGCATGAGGGGAACTGACGTGCACAGTTCCCACCACCTAGCGACGACCAATGAGCTTGACTTGTGAACACCAAAAGGAATTGTGATTGGACGTTGAAAAAGCCAGTCGCTGCGCCTACGAGGAAGTTAAAAGTATTCTGATTATTTCATGGTCACTAGCTATAGCTCTCATGCTCTTAACCCATTAATCGCCCTCCATGCGTCTCAGAGCTACCAGCTATGTTTGGCTCTTCCGGTTAAGCAGCTTTACCGGTGAACTGCGTTGGTCAGTCAGTCCCTCCTGCCGTTCCAGACCAACGGCGACATACAACACCAGTCTGCCTCTACTCTTCGCCCGGAAACTCACGATGAAGTCTAGTAAGAATGTAACCGACGGCAATGATGCCTTAGGCAAAGCAGATAGATCGGGTCCGGGGCTTTCCAGCAAAATCCCTACTGTCACAACAGAAGACACGGGTCCTCCGCTGGAGAAGAAGCGAATGGGGAGCACGCTGCTCGTTAGTGAGAGAAACCTCAAGACCCCGAGTCCCCTGTTCGGGGCCAACGGGGATGACGACTCGGAGGCAGAGGCTTTCCGGGATGGGAGAACCGAGGAGGTGGACCGGGACACCAGGGGCAGGGCGTTTGCCTGGTGCAAAGACTTTCTGTCAGGCTCCTGGAAGACCATCAGAGAGGAGGATTTCCAAATCAGTATAGTCAGGTAGGCTACATCTTGTCCACTAGACCAGGCTATAGCTGCACTTCCGATGAGGATACAATGTTTTTGTTATAGCCTAATCACAGGCTGGGCTACTGGCATATCATAAATCAGTTGCAGCAGTTTGCAGCACATTTTATACATTACCCTCACGTGTAGAAGCCACTGTAGTAGGCCATGTCCATGGCGTCATCAGTAAAGACTTTATATTGGCCAAAATTCACTTCGCCCTCTGTAATTCCTTTTATTTCTAGTGGCAGTGGACCTAAGGAACCTATTGACTTTGCCATCCAAGCTGAACACTATTTTCAACTGCTAGAATAGGTCGTAGATAGCAAAGTTGTTTATTTCGGTAGCCTATGTGTTTACACCCTATCTCTTTTGAACTGTCTGAAGTGGACAATATATTCTGGTGCACGGCATAAAAGTATTATAGACAAAATCATATAATGTGTGGTCTCACATGTCTGGATTATGTGGGATTGCGTTAATTTTGCTCAGACGTGACAACACTATGTTATTGTTTTGTAGTGGTGGATTGAGTAATCTGCTGTACCTGTGTAGCTTACCTGACCATGTGCACTCAGCGGGAGAGGAACCTCGAGAGGTGCTCCTTCGAGTCTATGGGGCAATCTTACAGGTTGGTCCTGTGTGTGTGTGTGTGTGTGTGTGTGTGTGTGTGTGTGTGTGTGTGTGTGTGTGTGTGTGTGTGTGTGTGTGTGTGTGTGTGTGTGTGTGTGTGTGTGTGTGTGTGTGTGTGTGTGTGTGTGTGTGTGTGTGTGTGTGGGGGGGGGGGGGGGGGCTGGCTGGCTGCTGCATACTTAATTATCATTGTTGTCAATCTACTGTAGCAGCTGTTATTGTGCTTAACATGGAATTGTGAACTGAACTAAAAAAAACATTGAATTGTGTCTTACTGTCCGTGTGTGATGCAGGGAGTGGACTCTCTGGTACTGGAGAGCGTGATGTTTGCCATCCTGGCCGAACGAACTCTAGGGCCAAAACTTTACGGCATCTTCCCTCAGGGACGCTTGGAACAGTACCTTCCGGTATTACGCACACATACACACAATGCGTGTCTCTATAATGTTAAACTATAATGTGTGGGTTCTATTCAACAATTTTTAGCTGTAATTACATTCAAGACTATTATCAATCGTAAGAAATATTGAATAGTACTCTCTCAGTTGCCTATTTAACGCCATCATTTTAGTAGAAATGTAAATGACCAAGTAACTTGCCTTAGTTCTTAATGGGGGAGGAAGCACTACTAGAAGTAGTCATTTTCCGTGTGTCTGTTTTTTTCCAGAATAAACGCATGCGCACAGAACAACTTTCAGATCCAAGCATCTCAGCTGAGATTGCCACCAAGTTGTCACGTTTCCATCAAATGCTCATGCCTTTCAACAAAGAGCCCAAGTGGCTATTTGGGACCATTGACAAGTAAGGAGGACACCTCGATATCACACTATTCCTCTTCCTAAAAATGTCTGTTGTTAAATAAATAAAACCTCTGTCTGTTTCCTTTTCAGATACATGGATCAAGTGATGAAGCTTACTTTTGTACGTGAGGCACATGTGAAGAAGTACAAGAAGCTGATGAAGTTGGACCTGCCTGCCGAGCTGGAGAGCCTTCGGTGAGTTGAGGCACATACTTCAAATGGCGGTCTGCTGTATGATGTATGGAGTGAGTTAATTTAAAAAGACGGTTAACATAAAGCCATGGAGTAGTGTGTGGCAGGGTTTAATGTGAAACTAGGTTGAAACCTCTAGTGTCCGAGCTTTCCTGTCTGTTTCGAAATTACTTTGAAGGCAAGTAGAAGAACAATTATGCTATCGTTATTAGGGGTGTGAACGTTTACAAAAATGTCTAACCGTGTAGGGGAGACCGGGGTAAGTAGGCACACTTTTTACTCTAGTGAGAATTGCTCATCACCTAAACATCTTTCAATAATCATTCCTACATTAAATTGAAGCTTTAGGTGTTGGCTTGAAATGTGAACCCCTCACTTTTTCTAACTTATTGTAATAAAGAAGAAATTTACCATCAAAGACACTCTAACACATTTTGCCAACCAACCCCATCAAGTTAACATGACTCTGGTCTTGACGCTGACCCTTCATCTTCATCTTCCTCCTTGCTGCTGGTGGATGCTTTCATCCAGGAGAGCAGAGAGCTGCTCCCTTGGGCTGCCTGCTGTAGCTCCCTTTCTTTTGCCTTTTTAACCTCTCCTTTCTAGGCATTATAATGCAATTTGTAAATAAAAAGAGACCAACCATATAAAATAAGACTGCTTGGTTACATTACAACCAGGCACAAGGCTACATTATCTGCAGGCAATTGGGAATTGCCTGTTTGTCATTTAGCAAATAAATTACTGCATGTGTTAATTATATAGCCTAAAGTAAACCTAAACAACACTAAATATTCAGCATACTGATAGATTAACATGCTGTACCAGTGACAAACTCCGCCGACATTAGTTGTGTTCATCACGTCATATCTATTTATTTTTTTTGGGCTAGCTTGTTAAGCAGGACAGTCGGCTAATTTATGCTCAGCTGTGTGGCGCTGCATGATAGAGGCTACTTTAAAACAGAGACAAATAAATGCAAGTTATAGCTTGGCAACTGAGGCTTAGGGGGCAAACAATACACTCTTGACTCCATTCAATGTATGTGTTACCTCGCTGGTGGGGCAGGGCAGGCCGGGGAGTAGGTGTGTGTGTGCAGCAGCTGTGAACTGCTGCGGCAACGCGCCTCCGTGTGTGTCCACTCTGCGCGTTCACGTTGAAGTGTGTGCGGAGGAGGAGGAAGGGGGGCATATTTAGGGGCACTTTACACAACAACACGAAACGGTGCAAACGCGGAAAAATTCCCACGGTTGCACTATATCATTTACAGAAAAACAGCAAACGCAGGCATGAAACCGCAGGTTTTTGAGATCACCTCCCAGGGAGGATTTTTTGGAAAACTTAACGGTTTTGGTTTCCTGTAAACACCGAAACCATTTCCCCTGATAACGCTGACGACACGGCTCCACCCTCACACATGCGTAGTCTATAACATTTGCTGTCAAAATACCCACAACACAAGCGAGTTATAAAGTTAGAAGACAACATGAACGGTGTCTCCACGGCACCATCACTGTGATCAGCAGAGAGTGACGTGCAGCGCTAAAATATAGGCTAACACTCGCCAATTTAGTCCAAGCGATTACCGCAGTAAGTTATTGAGACCACCCGCCACTTTGGCTGGGGAAAGATTTGTGCTCTGCCTGTTTTTCTAGCTAAATAAACGTGTGTCACTTCTATATGCCAGGGACACGGCTCTCTCTACATTAAAAACACTATCAGCGTGCAGCGGTTAAGTTAGGCTACTGTTCAACAAAAGGAGCATTAAGGCTACGGCTTCACAGTAAAAGCATTTCACTGGCTAAACATTAATAGCATTTCACTGGACACACGTGAGTTGACTTTTATTTTGAAGTACGCCTAACAGGAAGGTATCCGCTCACGAAGCCCCTTCACTATCAGCAAGTCCCCTGTTTTTACGAGTTCAATGCGGTGAAATAAGAGGATAGAAAGCTTGTCTTTTACAATATTTGTAACCCCAAGCTTACACCAACTGCTTTATGAACATTAGTGGCATTAATTTTCGGTTACAGTAAGGTTTTATGCATCAAATTGTACCGGAAGAGCTATCTACTAGGCTGTGTCACCGCTGACTATTGGCTTGGCATGGCTGTTACACTGCTACTACAGCGATTTCGGCCCGTTTCCTCTGAAAACATGTGTACGGGTGAAGATGTCAGATAAATTGTGTCTGAACGGGTTTTTTTTTTAAACCAAAAACTGGAAAACTGTCACGTTTTCACCGTGTAAAGTGCCCCTTATTGGGGCATTATTGTCAAACGTTTTTAATCGTTGAGCATTTATAGATGATAATGTCGGCATGGGCCACATACACTGTTTTTATTTTTTATTTTTTATTTTTTCAAAAGGGCACTTGATTGGGCCAGGGGAAAAGGGCAGGTGCTTCAGCACCACTTCAGGTCTACCTGTGCACGCCACTGTACACGTGCACACCCCTAATCGTTATTGCTTCAGCCAAGTGCCAGCTGGACGTTGTTGAGTCAGAGCCATCTCATCATATTAACTACTGTAGTTTCCAGCAAGAGTGTAGGTGGTGTGACATGTATTGCCTTTCCAACTGTTCACATTTAAGAGCCACCGCCTAAATACTCAATCATGTTTGAACAATCATTGCCTCCCTGATGAATCAAACGATGAATTAAACAATTAAATGGCTGGGTGAACACATCAGGTTTTAAAAAAACAAATGTGCAGCAAATTAGGAGTCCTGTCTTCTAGCTTGTGCTTGGTCATATTCACTTTTATACATCCAACATGTTAGGTAGTTACAAAAAAAACCTTAAGACATGACGGGATCTATTTTTGACAACCACTCACAGTACAAAACACACCTATCTGGATTAACACAGGTGTATGATGATAAATTAGATTGAGGATGCAATTTAGTTTGATATGGTAAAATTCTAACTGCTATCAAAAAGGTACACATATTAAAGCAAGCACACAATGTCCTCACCCCAAGACAGGATGAGACTAGTAATAACATGTTTTCAGGTGTTAAAGATCATGCTGTACAATAGCAGTAAAATTAGATAGTGTATTGATATGGTAAGATTGTGTCAGGCTAATTTAATCTCTGGGACAGGGCTAGCTGTATTTTTGTTTCCAGTCTAATGGCCGACCTTTGTCCCAGTGCCTCCACGACTTCACTGCAGAGTCCTCCTGTTAGTCCTATTCTCTATGTTTATCTATAAACATGTGTGTTATTCTGCGCATATGAACTATTCACACTGAAAGGTCCTCTGTCCTGCCTCATGTATCTAGCTTGCACGGACATAAGACTTCAAGGTCCTATGATAATGTTCTTAGCTTGTTCTAGGCAGTTCAGTCAATATGTCTTGTTGATTTTTTTTTAACACTTTCAGGAATTATCCCCTCAGAAAACTAGTTTTATAACGATTAATCAACGAAATAATTTTGAGATTGGGGCAAAACAAGCTTTGTCAGTAAGGTGACACTTTTGGCTGTGGGTGACTGCGTCTGCCTTTTTCCACTATTTGCAGAATAATTCATTATTAATATTAATTTGATTAAGAAAATCGTCAGTAGTTTTATCAATAACTAAAGTAATCATTGTGACAGTCATCTATAAAATGGTTTTAATTTTGTTTTGTTTTTCATAAATGGATGAATAATAATAATCTAATGATATGATGTATTTTAATAGTAATAGTCACAGGGGACATTTTCCTGTATCAGTACATTTACTTAAGTTACTGTAAGTAAATGTTTCTGATTTTAGTTACAGTAGTTATCATTACATAAGTTTTAGATTTACTTGTCACAGAGTTTTTCTATGGGCTAGTATTAGTACTTAAACAAAGGATTTGAATACTTCCCCCACCAGTTTTTATAACTAAGAGTGGACTTTGAATGAATGTGATGTAATGCAGCCTGTTTTATTATTTGTTCTGTGATTATTATCAAAACAGTGAGCATTGGAGATAACACTGTATGTCACGCTGACAAACTGTTTGTCTTCTCCTTTCTGTCATAACCCACTCTGTGCATATGGCTCTTGTCTCCACGACAGCCAGTTACTGGCAGCAACTCCATCTCCAGTGGTGTTCTGCCACAATGACGTCCAGGAAGGTAAGCATGCGTCCGGGGCTCACATTACCCTCTTACCCTCACTCCAGTAGTTTGGGCCTATTGATCAACCCTCTGCACTGTCACATTGCATAAGAGAGTAGTATATTACATAGGTCAAAGGAATGCCATGGCACGGTTATTAATAGGGCCAGCTCACATTCATATGCATCATCCTATAAATGAATATGAGCCTCTGGAATAGATGAGATGACAGTCACACAGATTTATATTTCTTATGAATGGGACTGTTTCGCAGAACAGGCAATGAACTAAACTGAACTAGCATACTGTATGTATGTGGAGACTTGACCCTTTTAACTCTGTACAAGCCTGTCAAGTTCTTAACATTTCTTCATGAACCTGGCTTTGTGCCCTGATGCTGTCATAGTGAAACAGAAATATACAGTCATATGAAAAAGTTTGGGAACCCCTCTCAGCCGGCATTATAATTGACTCTGCTTTCACAAAAAAAAATATAAAAGTGGTATGTCTTTAATTTACCAGGAACAGCTAAGTACTGGGATGTTTTCCAAACAAAGATTTTTTGAAAAGCAGTATTTGGTTGTATGAAATAAAATAAAATGTGAAAAATTGGCTGTGCAAAAATATGGGTACCCTTGTGGTTTTGTTGATTTTAATGCCTGTAACAGCATGTAAAACTGATGAATTTAAACACAAAGTTGGTTGGATTATGTTGTTAAGCCTTGAACCTCATAGAAATGTCTGTTTAATCATGAGAAAATGTATTTTAGGTGCCTAAATGCAAGTTGCACTTCTCTTTGACTCTCTGCTGAAGTGAGACAGAATGGGATCATCAAAACAGCTCCCAAAAGATCTGAAAAACAAAGATTGTTCATTGTCATGGTTTAGGGGAAGGCTACAAGAAGCTTTCCCAAAGGTTTCAATTGTCAATTTCGACTGTAGGGAACGTTTTTAGGAAATGGAAGGACACAGGCACAGTGGCAGTTAAACCCAGGCATGGCAGACCAAGAAAAAAACAGGAGCGGCATAGGTGGAGGATTGTGAGAATGGTTGCACACAACCCACAGATCACCTCCAAAGACCTGCAAGAACATCTGGCTGCAGATTGTGTATCTGTACATCGTTCAACAATTCAGCGCAATTTGCACCAAAACATCTGCTTTTTATAAAGACCAAATAACTTAATTTTTGTCTCATCAGTCCAAAGCATTTTCTTCCAATATGAATCTGGCTTGTCTAAATGAGCTTTTGCATACTCCATGCAACTGTATCTGTGGCGTGGGCACAGAAAGGGCTTCCTTCTCATCACCTGGCCATACAGATGTTTTGGTGCAAATTGCACTGATTTGTTGAACCATGTACAGATACACAATCTGCAGCCAGATGTTCTTGCAGGTCTTTGGAGGTGATCTTTGGGTTGTGTGCAACCATTCTCACAATCCGCCGCATATGCCGCTCTTGTACCTTTCTTGGTCTGCTAGACCTGGATTTAACTGCCACTGTGCCTGTGTCCTTCAATTCCCTGACAACGTTCCTTACAGTAGAAATTGACAATTGAAACCTTTGGGAAAGCTTCTTGTAGCCTTCCCCTAAACCATGATAATGAATAATCTTTGTTTTTAAGATCTTTTGGGAGCAGTTTTGATGATCCCTTTCTGTCTCACTTCAGCAGAGAGTCAAAGAGAAGTGCAACTTGCATTTAGGCACCTAAAATACATTTTCTCATGATTAAACAGACATTTCTATGAGGTTCAAGGCTTAACAACATAATCCAACCAACTTTGTGTTTAAATTCATCAGTTTTACATGCTGTTACAGGCATTCAAATCAACAAAACCACAAGGGTACCCATATTTTTGCACAGCCAGTTTTTCACATTTTATTTTATTTCATACAACCAAATACTGCTTTTCAAAAAATCTTTGTTTGGAAAACATCCCAGTACTTAGCTATTTCTGGTAAATTAAAGACATACCACTTTTATATTTTTTTTGTGAAAGCAGAGTCAATTATAATGCCGGCTGAGAGGGGTTCCCAAACTTTTTCATATGACTGTAAGTTTATCACATTTTTGGAAGCACACAAATATAATCATTCTATGCTATTATGTTTAGATTTTAATTCAAATTAAGGGGCCAGACCCCTGAACAAAAGTACATTTGTACATATCCACATACTTTTGGTGATATTGGTTACACTTGGTTTATTTGTGAAAAACTTTGAAATAGTCTCAAAGTTCTAGAAATGTTTTGCCGCTCACCTATACACACACACACACACACACACACACACACACACACACACACACACACACACACACACACACACACACATACAAATACACCAATGGCAGTAGGTTACCAGGCAGGGGTGCTGGCCAATCATTAGGACCAATTTGGGCTCCAGTGTTTTCCCAGGCGGTGGTTTTCACCCTTCTTGTTTTTGCCGCTTGCAGGTAATATTTTAATGCTGGATGACAGGGACCCCAGCTCAACAGATCGACTCATGCTGATCGACTTTGAGTACAGCAGCTACAATTACAGGTAAATTGTGAACTGAAATATATTTAGTGTAAAGGGATTAGTAAAATTTTTGGCAAATCAAATGAGGCAACAGTATGTATACAGTTTACTTGGAAATGAATCAATTGTGCTCCCAATTTGGATTGTGCCTGTTTATTAATATACATTATGTTCTATTTTCTTTTCTCTAGGGGTTTTGACTTTGGTAACCATTTCTGTGAATGGATGTACGATTACACCTATAACCAGTGGCCCTTCTACAAAGCCACTCCAAAGAACTATCCCACCAGAGAGCAGCAGGTGAGTCCAAACCTCCTTGCCCTTAATCCATTAAAGCAGGGGTGTCAAACTCATTTTCACAAAGGGCCACTCTACGACATGATAATCGCACTAAGGGCCAGACATGTCTTTTACTGACATGCCTTCTTTTTAATGCAAAAATAAAACAACATATCTAGGTATATAATCTGCGTACATACAGGGGCATAGTCTAGGTTTCGTTAAAGACATTTTTGAGCGTCAAACTCTTAATTTCCTGCATTCTGGTGGATTTTTATCCACCAATCTGTGCCTTTTCTGCATCAATTTATGGTGGAAATGTTTTTATTTTTGTAAAGGAAAGACAACATTCAGGTTCCTGGTGAAACAATTATAAGGAATATAATGCAGTAGGGCTCTCAGGCATTCTGGATTGAGCCACAATATTTATTCTCCTGGATTTTTCAAAACTTTCTGCACATTCAAAACATATCATGTTTTTTTTTAATTTTTTTTATAGGAACCATGACTCAGCACCGTTGTTAACTATTTATGACACTTTACATTGGTAATGAAATGCCAAGGCACCATTGGAAACTAAAGGGGTGGCCTATCAGCGGCTTGCTAACGTTAGCTAGTTGGCTATATTGTAACTTAAGGCAGAAGTTAGAAACCAGATAATGTTAGCATTCATCCTTAGACACTTGACACAATCAATCATCAATGTGCTATTTAGCCACATAGATTGGCCTATTTACAGCCCTCAGAAAACTGACATATTTTCTTAGATGCAAGTTCATCAATTCATGGCATAAAATCCTGAGCTGTGGAACTTTCAGCAGACATTCCTAGCAGCAAGCTACTCGACTGTCCTAACGGTTGGGAGCGTGTGCGACGTGCGGATAAGGCACAGACAGGCTCTGCATGAAGAATAAAATAAAATAAAATAAACGCCCGCGGGCCTTGAGTTTGACACATGTGCATTAAAGCCCAAGGCCACCTAAAAAGAAATATCTTTAAAACATAGCATTGTTTCAAAGCAACCTCCCAAAACCTGAGTAAAAAAAATAATAAAAATGCATAGAATTAGCCTGGAAATCCAGACCCTCAAAATACCTTCCCAACTCAAGGGAATTGGAAATACAGTGGTAATACATTAAAAAAATACCACTGCACGCAATTGGATAGCACTACGACCAATCAGAGCAATGAACAAGGTGACGTATTAAGTCCCGTTTGTTTAGCGAACAGCGGGGTTATCTGGTAAAGTAAACTGTTTGCCGTGGTCGGTCGGCAAAACCGAACATTGTTCTTTCTTGCTAATGAAAGATTTGAGTGCCGTCTTCCAAATCGTTAAATCATGGTTGTTTTCATGCCCAGCACTGTCGTCATCCGGTTATGTCCGCCCCAGAGCCCCATACATAGGGCTCTGGCCCGCCCATATCAGATAAATTAGATTGGTAAGTCAGAATTTTCCGACATAGTTAATGAGCTCAAATGGATCTTGTCCAGACCAACACGCTGAGCAATTTATTTTTTTTGCCAGCGGCAGGTCTAGATTTCCAGACTAGCACAGAATGTCAAAGTTGACTTAATTAGTTTTTTCTCAACCTCTGTAGCAGATAGAACCATTTGCCCAAACTGTTTATCACTATCTTTGCCCTATAATTCATGAAGATTATTTTTTTAAATCAATAAATATAAAAAAAGCCTCTGTAGCAGATGAAGACATGAAAAAAATATTAAACTGTTAACCCACTGTGAATCACTTTTTCTTTTTTTCTGCCCCGTCGGTTTCATTGAAAAGAAAAAAAATGTCAATAAGTCGATCGATTTCTACAGATTCATGCCTCCTCCTATAGGCTACGTCAACTAGCGAAATAATGATCACATCCCTAGATTTGAAGGTTTTATTGTTTCTTTATGTATTTAGGGTTGCTATGTAGTTGTAGGCTATGTTCAAAATAAATGAAAAACTGCAAAAGCCACATTCTGTATTCGGCCTTTGGCCAACTGTTTCCTTATTTTCGGTTTCGGACAAAAAATTTAATTTCGGTACAGCTCAAATTGAGAGGTATTATTACCGTATGACTAATTTTTTTAAAGAGATGTGTGCCTTTTAATAGAGACTTATATGGATCAAATGTTTAAAAAAAAATCCTGACAAAATAAACACAGGTAGGACACTGATAAAATGTTATTGACAGCTTGACATTTGCAACTGACTTATTTATTTAACCTTTATTTATCCTCGAGAGATCAATTGACGGTCGACCCTCATTTTCAATGAGCAAAGTCAAACAAATGCAAAGACTTACCAATGGAGTTGGTGCTGGTTGAATAGTTAACAATTGTAATACCTTTTAGCATCAATAAATAGACAGCAAACAATGTTTGTACAAGAAAACAAATAAAAGAGCTATTAAAAGAATGTCATTTTAGCTGGATTCCTAGCTCAATTACTCCTTTGCAAAGAAGAGTAGTGCGATAGTTCAGGGGCAAAATCCGGATTTGTCTGTTCAAGTTCAGTTTCTCTACAACTGCTCCCCGGATAGGTTAGTGTGTATGTATCTTATCTGGGTTCGAACGAATGAATCTGCAAATCCAAGTCCGGTGTGGCAGGGTTCACTGCTGGCCACGCCGTATCCAACACTATCCAGTGGCATCCACAGTTCTGCTGGGCAAAACACGCCATGAAAATTCGACTTTCTTTCTGGGATCTCACAACAACAACAAAAACCTGCACAAATGGTGCAGAATTTTAAGTTATCTGGTTCTATTCTGTATCAAACAGTAGATTTTACTCTTCATCTATCTCACAATGTATAACCAAAAACCAAGGATATACTTCTGAATACAATGAAATTAATTGTCATGTATCATAACAAATAGTATTTTAAACAACAAAGATGAAATACTAATCATGAATTACCATTTGTCATTGTATTTATCAAACTATTATTTATCTTTTTAAACTCTTTATATATATTTATAATGTTTTACATTTTAACCATGAACATTTATTAAATCTTGCACTTCACAAGTGCATTTTGACCACCAAAATGAATTAAATCAAACTTGAATTGCTTCAGTATCATCAAAATAAGTGAACCATCATCATGTCTGGGCTGCTCTGCTATGTGCCAACCAGAATGAGCAATTAGCATAGCGATTAGCATTCTCTCGCATTTTTAGCACAATTAGCATAGCAGTATCATTAACCAACTAACCATATGGGTTAGCTACTAGAGTTTAGCATGTAGCTAGCGATTAGCGATCGATTTAGCGATTTATTTAACACTTGAACACAAAACTATTGTGAGTAATAAGAAAACCTTCATATAACTCCTTTTGTTTTTTAAAATAAAGGTAGGATATCTGAACTTAAAACAGCATGTATAGTCTCTTTTCTCTTCACATTATCACAGTAGCTAGCAAACAATACATTAGCATTGGCACATGCAAAACTCAACGAGATTCAAGGTTATAAATAACTCGACAGGAGTATCTTCTTTACGTTCACAGCTCAAGTCTTACTAAAACCACACCTTACTAACGACATTGGGAATATTTATGACTGGATTAATCAAGGTTTTAACACAATTTTATGGCGTTTTATGCGTGGAGATTCTGCTCTGCACGATGCTGTTTACCTAGGTTCTGCCAGGTGCGCTTAATGTGACCCCTGCACAGTGTTGCCAACTCTTCAGTAAGGAAAGTAGCTATTGGCTGTCCAAAAAGTCGCTAGAAGTCGCCAGATGACGTCATCACCTAATTTGCATATTTGTAGATGACGTCATCGCCTAATTTGCATATTTGTAGACAGTGGTTTTATACAGTAATATTTTAATAGATGAGGTTCTAGTGTTATGAACGTGACAATCGCATAAACAACCAACGTGGTAATGTTAAGTCTAGCAGTAATCATACATGCTCATGGTTTAAAAAAGCACTGCATAACATTTTGAATTGCACTACTCGTAGACTGTAGAAGAGGTGGGAAAAGCTGCTAACTGCTAATAGTGATGCTAAAGCCCAGTTCAGACCAAAGATTCGCCTTGCAACTGCTTGCAACTGCAACTCCTTGCGACGAGACCGCCGAAACGTTCTAAAACTGGACCTTGCGATTTGACATGTTAAATCTTCTGCGACGCCTTGCAACGGCTTGCAACGCGCTGCGACGAGCAGTTCACACCGCTGCGATTTATCCCCTGCGACGTTCTAAAACCGTCTCGTCGCAAGCAGTTGCAAGGTGAATCTTTGGTCTGAACTGGGCTTAACGGAACACGAGCGGAGAGGTGTATCTCCTGCTCTGACCGTAGCTGGGAGGGGCTGCTGCGCAAGGACCGGGCCGTCTGTCAATGCTCTGTGACGGGGGACGGGCCGGGAGGCTCCCGCTGCTCGTTGAGAAGCGTTAAAAGTGATATTTGCTTCGGCGAAAAAGTCACCAATAACTCCAGAAAAGAAGCTAGATTTGTCGCTTGTCGCTTTTTTGAAAAAAAGTCGCCAAAGGGGTCTGAAAAGTCGCTAAATCTAGCGACAAAATCGCTAATGGCGCTTTTCCACCGCAAATGTAGCTCGACTCGACTCAACTCGACTCGACTCAACTTGGTTTGGTAGCAGCACGGGTAGTTTTCCACCGCAAATAGTACCTCCTGAACGTGGGCGGGGTCGTCGTAAGGGGCTGAAAGCCTACTCCGGAACAAAGTAGCAGAGCAGAAATTGCGAGCAGTTGTTGCACTATTAACTGAACCAACCGCCAAAAACACGGATGAAAAATGTTTAAGAAATACCTCCCTTGTATCTGTTTGCTAAAAGAAGTAGAAGAATATTGCTACGGGCCATTAAAAGGGATGGTTGTTGTCCCGATGTGTGACTGCCACACAGTCAGCTGTAGGGATGCGTCACGTACATCCCTATGCACGTAAACACGGGCATGATAAAGTTGACTGTTTAGTGCTTGTTTCAGGATACGTGTTTTCAAATGCAAGCCGTGTCTCAGCCTGAATATTTTATTGAGGTAATCAGTTCAGTCCGAGGCTTGTAATGTAATCGCTCGCTATCATGTCTGTCCCAGCTGGCTACTATTAGCCTAGCTGCTAGCTGCCCTACATGTCTCCTCTCGTATGATAAGTAACTTCCCCAACAACCAACACTGGGTGAGCTTAGCGAATATATGGAAAATAAATTCAGATCTGTGATGCAAATCAAATGAAAGAGAGCCAGAGAAGGCTGCACGCGGCGTAAATACACTCAAAAGTCCCGGAGAGTTGGGGAGAATAAACAACAGAATGAAGCCGGTAGTCTCTGGCCACTGATTGGCCAGACAATAGTCTCTGGCCAATCAGTGGCCGGCCGTCTGCCGACGTCACCTTTTAGTATCGGCTCAGCTCGCTTGGAACCTAGAGCGAGGCGATACCAAAAAAGCAGCCGCTACGTGGTACCAGGTACCATGAAATTGCGGTGGAAAAGCCAAAAATGCGAGTTGAGTCGAGTCGAGTCGAGCTGATACCATGCGGTGGAAAAGCGCCATAAGTTGGCAACACTGCCCCTGCAAAATAACGTGGGGTCTTCATGTATCATTTTCTGCTACTGCAATTACACAGTGTCAAGCGCTCTCTACTGGAGAACACATGCAATTACATTTTTAAATAGCAAACGGGGATAGTAGCCCTATATTCCATATGGGTTACAAATGCATCAGACAAAGATGGCATTGGATTTTTCTTACTTGATACTTGATTTTAACTGTTAAAACAGCCTACAAATGATACCAATTTTAGTATCCTATTGGATATGGAGTTGATTAAAAATGATTCAATTTACTTCTCTCTTGGAAGCCCAGGCAGATAATATTTAATACAATGCTAATGTTTGAACCCAAGACCAAGCCCCAACCTTAACGATTTTTACCAGCATCCAATAAGGAAGTGACCAAAATTGTAGTACCTGCCGGTGGCCACTGGGGGTGGTACCAAGACTGAGCAATTTTTCTTTGACTCACTTGTTAGACAGGCCGTTTTCAAAGTCTTATTAAACCTATTTACAGCCTGGTCCACAAAACCATTCTAGTCTGTATGTTTAGGTCATATCTCCATAACAACACTGAGGGGGGTGAATTTTTTTCTAGTAGGCTAGTTTTTATTCTTTTGGAGGTTAAAATGTATTTGCGCGATCTCCCGGTGTACATCCATATTACACTGTGTGCACAATTATTAGGCAAGTTGTATTTTTGAGGATTAATTTTATTATTGAACAACTACAGTGCTCTCGGTCAATCCAAAATGTTAATGAACCTAAACCTGAATGATTAAGAAAGTAAAAGTAAGGTTTTGTCTTTCTTAAAGCGGACCTATGATACTTTTTGACTTTTATGACCTATAAACGTTGTTATGATGATTTATAGTCATGTTTAACCATACTAGATTATCAAATAATGACGTACATGCATTTTGACGTATTCCCTGCTTACCGTCTGGGGTGTCTGTGCAGAGCACGAGACACTATTCTAGCCAGTCGAGAAGTCACGTGTTCAAAGCGGCTTGACGCTTTGTAACTTCGTGACGTCGCATGTAACTTGGTGTCGTCACCACGCGGATGTTTCCATGTATGGTAATGCTGCCACTTTCCTACCGTTTCCTACTCGCGTCTGCCTCGCGCCCTTATAGGTCCATGCTCGCACCTCCCGCCACTGAAAGTGTTCCGGAAGGAAGGTAACCAATCACAACGAAGTTGGGTTTTCAGGAAGGGAGGGGAGGGGGCGGAAATGTCAAAAGCAAAGTGTTTACAGTGCATGATGGATCGCCAAAATAAGAGAAAGAGCTTCCCGAAAATCTACATAGTTTTTTGTGATGTGATTCGTGATAGGTTGCTCTATAGCAGTGTAAAACAAGAAATTAAGACCAGAAAAGTAGTATAATAGGTCCTCTTTAAGAGAATATATATATGTGCAGAATTATTAGGCAACTATTAGTCTGCAGAATTATTATGCAACTTAATGAAAAAACTAAAATTTTTCCATCTCACTTGTTTATTTTCATCTGTTAAAGTGAGAATAATAAAACAACTCAAAATTTACAAATAAACATTTCTGACAGGTTAAAAAAAAAAATCAGTGACCAATATAGCCACCCTTCTTTTCAATAACTGTCGCAGCCGTTTTAATGAGGCTATTGATTTTCTCTTCACATATGCCTGACTTGTTTATTGTTTATGGAAATAGAAATGTTTTAAATGAAAGCTACATTTTTAATTAGTTTAGCATATTATTAATACTGTTTATGCCTAGGCTGCTTTGTTTTGTGATTACCTGTAGAGGTCTGTGGGCGGGCTTTACGCACCGCTCAGGTACTTAGGACAGGTGTGTGTATTGTTTTGATGAAAAACTAAGGCCCTTTCCCAAACGACTCCCTAGGCACTCCCACTCCGTGAGCGAGTGTGACTTGCTGTGGAGTCACCCTCGCGGCTGTGGAGTGCCACTCGATCATTAAGGGCGAGGGTATAACAACGGCGCGGCTTTGGCAAGCCCTCGCCTCTGTCAGACGGAAACAGGAAGACTAACACTAGTTAAACTGTTAAGTCTTTATTTCTCACCCTAAAATAAAATTCCACCACTTTTATATTTGACCTGAAACACTCTTTACATTCATAAGCTACGCATGTGAGAGTAAAATGTAGCATTGAATAAAAACAAACACTCCCATGATTTTTTGGCTGCATAATTAATTTTTTGTTAAACATTTTGTAACTGCATATTCTTAATTTTACCAGCTCAGTCTGTAGTGGAGAAAACGGGTGGGTGTTTTTATCCGCTGTTTAATTATCCTTTTAGTTTACATGCGCAGCAGCATACACAACCAGGGAAAAGAACAATAGTCTGCTAAAGCATGTATTCCACTTGTCATGATACGTTAATCTGCCATTTCGACCCACGAATCGCGGCAGTTAATTAGCGTGCATAAATTATAATGCACTGCAAGGGTGGGTGGTCATAAATAAGAAAAGTCATGCGCTCCAGCTGACTGACGTCACCGCCGCTATTACTAGGCCTACCCCCAGGGCTGTACGCTTATTTTTTCAGGTGGTAGCACTGGTGCTAGCAAGCAAAAAAATTCAGTAGCACAAAAATAAATTTGGTAGCACACAAAGTAGGCTATGATTGAAAACTTGCATAACCTTAACCCTTGCATTTTGCTCTAATTACCTTTGAGCATGTCATCCTGGTCTCATTTGAGATTCACAATTAATATGATATCCTAGTGGGTGCAGTAATAATTGTAGAAAAATTAATAGGGGTGCACTGATTGCGATTTAGAAAAAAGAATCTAACCTGCCAATTGCAATTTTTTGCTGATTCAGAATTATTATTATAATGTCCTTCTGTTAATTAAAACCAAACTTTAAAACATTAAACATAGCCTATTAAATAAATAAGTATACATATTGGTACAATTTAGGATAAATTAAATAGGTTGTTGTGAATGTGTTGGGAGTAGCTTTTCAGTGGCTTATTTAAAACTTTGTAAATAGACTAGGCTACTGTTGACTGCTCTCTGCAGCTGAATGAGTTGCCTTTCAAGCTAGAAAAAAGCGCTAACTTCCTGTTCTTACCGGCTTCAAAATAAAAGTCAACTAACGTTTGGCTAATAACAGGCTTTTAATGTGAAGGCGCACAGGAAATGTTCTGTTTGTACACGAGCTAACTTAACTGCGGTAATGTGCCGTCTCCTTCCGGTAATTGCCGTTGGTGAAGTTTTTATACCTAGAATCGCTGCACCCGCACAGATCCCGAGCACACATCTTTCACCAGCCAAAGTGGAGGGTGGACTCAATAACTTACTTGCCTAAGACTCATTTACCCGCAGTGTTAATGTAGAGCCCTCTAAGCAGTGTTGTGCATCTCTCCTCTGTGTTTCAAAGAGACAGCATCTGCTCATTATCAACCTGTCGCACGAGTGCTAATGGGTTCGTATTCATCATCGCACGTGATCAATTTCAGTAGCAAATGCGATCAAAACTGTCGCACTGTACAGCCCTGCCTACCCCTCATCGGCTTTAACAGTAACACAAATCTTACTAACAATTTAAGGAAACAATAATCACTGTCCCTTATTAACTTGTGGGCATTTTCTTCATCTGCTTCGTTTTATCTTTTATCCACGCCTTGAAAATACACTAACGGTAGACAAGTGGCATAATCAAATCAACAAGTGTAAAACAACATGTTAATTCCGATATTGTAGGCTACCCTCCGGTTCCGTCATTTAGGGCTATGCATAAAAACAATCAATCAAATGTCTGTTTGAGGTAAGAGAACGTTTCATTTATAATTCGGGAAACAAACTCCATGGAACTCTCATTTGTAGGTTTGGCTCCTCCATTCCGGACTTAATTGATTGGCGGACACCTGTGTCAAACGTAGGGCTAAGCCACCATCGATGCAGACTCGGTGATCGAGGGCTTTATCACCCACTCACACTCGAGGCTCTGTGGTTTGGGATGACACTCAATATGGCGGGCCCTCCTCGCGAACGCGCAAACGGAGGGATAGTGGATAGGGATAGGGTGTAGGGGGTGGTTCTAGAAAGGGCCTAAGTGTCAAGGGAAAGAGGCGGTGGGTTAAAAAAGTCATTCGACCGCTTATTTTAGTTCACTCGTTGCCTTCAATGATTTATTCGTTTGCCAGTATATTTTCCTTTATTTAGAAGAAAGTTTTGTTCTTTTTTGAGCTGTAAAATAAATACAATCATTTTTTGAAATCGCGAGTGCTTGAAATTGTTTGGAAGCGAGTCGAGCGACCTCGCCTTCTGTACCCACGGCTGATCGAAGAACAGCCGAGACAATAACTGTCACAAGCCTTCCATTCATGGAGTCTGTCAGTTTCTTGATCTGTTGACGATCAACTTTTTGTGCATCAGCAACCACTGCCTCCCAGACACTGTTCCGAGAGGTGTACTGATTTCCTTCACTGTAAATATCCCGTTTAAGCAGGGCCCACAGGTTCTCAATAGGGTTTAAGTCAGGTGAGGAAGGGAGCCACGTCATTATTTTTTCATCCTTAAGGCCTTTACTGGCTAGCGATGAAGTTGAGTACTTTGATGCATGCGATGGAGCATTGTCCTGCATAAAAATCATGGTCTTCTTGAAAGATGCAGACTTTTTCCTGTACCACTGCTTGAAGAAAGTGTATTCTAAAAACTGGCAGTAGGTTTGGGAGTTGATTTTGAGGCCATCTTCAACCCGAAAAGGTCCAACTAGCTCATCTTTAATAATACCAGCCCATACCATTACCCCACCTCCACCTTGCTGGCGTCTGAGTCAAAGTGGAGCTCTGTGTCCGTTATTGATCCAGCCACGGGCCCATCCATCTGGTCCATCAAGAGTCACTCTCATCTCATCAGTCCATAAAACCTTTGAAAAATCTATCTTCAGATATTTCTTGGCCCAGTCTTGACGTTTCAACTTGTGTGTTTTGTTCAGTGGTGGTCGGGTTTCAGCCTTCCTTACCTTGGCCATGTCTCTAAGCACTGAACACCTTGTACTTCTGAGCACTCCGGGTAGTTTGCAGTTCTGGAATATGGCAGATAATGGATTCCTGGTAGCTTCACGTTTGATTCTTCTCAAATCTTTGGCAGTTAATTTGCGTATTTTTTTCTCAATACGTTTCTTGCGACCCTGTTGGCTATTTGCAACAAAACGTTTCATGGTTCTGTGTAGGGCTGCAACTAACGATTATTTTGATAATCGATTAATCTGTCGATTATGTTCTCGATTAATCGATTAGTGTTTTGGTCCGTAAAATGTCAGAAAATGCTGAAAAATGTTGATCAATTTTCCAAAGCCCATGTTGACGTCCTCAAATGTATAGTTATGTCCAAAACACAAAGATATTTCAGTTTACTGTCATAATAGGATTAAGAAAACAGAAAATATTCACATTTGAGAAGCTGAAATCGGAGAATTTGGAAAATTTTTATAAAAAAATTCCTCAAAACGATTAATCGATTATCAAAATAGTTGGCGATTATTTTAATAATCGATTAATAATCGATTCGTCGATTAATCGTTGCAGCTCTAGTTCTGTGGTCACGCCCCAATATCTTAGCAATTTCAAGAGTGCTCCATCCCTCTAAATGACTTTATGCAATTTTTGATTTTTCAGAGTCCGTTAAATCTCTTTTTTGGCCCATTTTGCCTGAGAAAGAGAAACCGCCTAATAACTATGCACACCTTGATATAGAGTGTTGAACTCCTTAGGCCACACCTTAACTCATTACGCAAATACACATCACCTGGTATGCTTAAATCGAATAAGCACTCAATTGTTTACAGCTTAAAGTTGGAAAATATGCATACAAATTATGATATGGCCAAAATACTCACTTGCCTAATAATTGTGCACACAGTGTATATATTATCTATGCCCAAGACCCAAGGTAATCTACTGAGAGAATATAATTGATGTTACCAGTATTCTAGGTCACACATTGCCATCTAGTGGTAATATGTGTTAATGCAATTTTGAGTTCAAGAGAAGATTTAGTCAAATGCTGCAACAAAAAGTATTACAAAAAGGGCACAAAAACAAACCAACAAATAATAACTTTACTTAACTGATTAAACATTTCCAAAATCCTTTTCCTTTTTATTTCAGCTTCACTTTATCCGAGGCTATTTGACCGAACAGAAAAGATACACTGCAATAACAACGGCCCAGACGCAGATGGAAGAGGACATGATCATTGAAGCAAACAGGTAGCCTAATACACAGAGCTGTTTATGTATAGTTCAGAAATGTTTTGCTTTGTCATCATTGTTCTTCTTTTGGTTTGTAGGTATGCACTTGCGTCACACTTCCTCTGGGGGCTGTGGTCCATCATTCAAGCAAAGCTATCCAAGATTGAGTTTGGATACATGGTGAGGAGAATTTTCTTGTTTTACTGTCTGATATTTATTTCAATGCACACAATAATGTTGCTCACTCCTGTCTCTTGATGTTAAAGTTTAGTAAATAATATTGTCTTGCAGGACTATGCCCAGTGTCGTTTTGACGCCTATTTCAAGCAAAAGAAGCTGTTCTCCTGAGAATCAAAATGTGAAATCTCATTTCTCGTTTGTCCTGAACTCATGTGTCTCTCTGTCGAGTTTCTTTTCCAGCTTTATGTTATTGGAACTCCAGTCCTATGCACCTCAGGCTATGTAAGGCAATGTTAGGTTAAAGCTAGTCATTTACATTTGAAAAGTGCACAATCTAATCCGTCCATTTTATTGAAACATCAGTCCGCAAAGTGTGAAATTGAACTAGAGCTCTATTGCACAGAATGTTGTTTTTTCTAATTTTTTTGAGGGGCTCAGTCAACTTCTGTTCAGCTATTGTAAAGGTTTGTCAGATAATGAATGTCTGTTATGTTCAGACAGTAAATCTTGTTTTTAGCAGTTAATTTGGTTTACTAAACCAATAGTATTGAGTTCAGCGTTGAAGGCTATTGTTTATCTGTTTGCTTCAGTGTTTTTAGTCATTCTACCTCACTACTTTCTTTTTTTAATGACTGTTAATTCTGCTCATTGACTGTATCTTCTTCATACATTATTCTAATCTGTTGTGTTTAAGAAAATGTGAAGATATTCCACCCTTATTTTTTTTGAAGGTCCAGCAAATTATTTTATGAGGGCTATTTTCTAAAGTATGGTTGTAGTCAAGCATACTGTTACCTGTAACCATTACGAGAGCTGTTCTATATATACACACATTAACTTGGAATCTGGCTCATGTATGCGACCACAGCAACCTGAATTAGATTAAATCTGTGTTGTGATAAAGTCACATTGACTTTTCTTTTTAGCTCACTTGAATGTGAAGCCAGGTGTAGACATTCTTTTTCTTTTAAAATGTTTTACACTGTTATTTCCTTCTGTTTAAGTAGACTCTCTCGTGTATTTGAATGAAAGCACTGCTATCAATAACGCCTTCTTTTTGCATGTGGCTGCATCAGTTTACTCATAAGAATAAACAAGAAGATTAACTGTGCCTCATTTACTACCTGTAACAGTTTTTTTACCTGTTAAAAAACATATCTGTATAATGTTGGTCATATGTGTGGGCGTATGAGCATTTAATTTAAGAGAAAATAAACAGATTTGTGTAAAACCTGTGTCAATGCACCACCTTTTTTTTAAATTAATTTACCATGGTATCTTTTTAATTTCAACCAATGTATTGACACATTTTGTGGAACACAAAGTTATTCTCATGTTTCTCTAATATTAGCTAAGTTAATTGAGTGCCTCATGACGACGTCTTGAGCACAGTGACGGAGACCTTTTTCGTCCCAGAGGGTTGACTGTTGCCCCACCTCCATTTGCCAAGAATAGACCAGCCAGAAAGAACTACATTGCTCCATGAACGACGGGAAATGTCCGAATCCGATGGATCTGTTGCGGCACAAACTGGAATTCGGAAGTGGAAGAATTAGTCTTGCTGTGCAGCCGGTACTCTGAACTGTTTTTCACTGTGACAGGCTGCTTCTGTTAGGAGGTGGGCTCTTAAATCTTTGCCCCCAGCTGTCGCACTGTTTGCACGTGACTTTGAGAGCTGCAGCAGGGGGGAAATTAGACTAGCCGGTTCTGCTTGGACTAAACTGAGAGTTAGCTTTTTAGTTTTTTTTCTCCGCTGCAGTGTTCTGTTTGGGATTCTTCATTCAGGGAGATTGTCTTCCCTTATTTGGAGAACAGAGCTATTCTGTTGGAGCATTGACTGTGGGAGAGTAACATAAAATCTATAGACCTTAAGAGCTTCAACAAACAAGTAACATGGCACAGATATTTGTAAAAACTAACATACAGGGCTAAACTTAGATCCAAAGAAGAACACTGTCAGTGAGATGAATCCTCTCATGCAAAGATTGTTGATGCTCTTTGAGTGGTTAACCTTATGGCTGCAACACGGTCTTACAAGACTCTGGGCCTGGGGAACTTGTCCAGCAGTCAACAACTGGATAGCACCCAACGGTATCACAAATAGAGAATCGAGCACACATAAAACACACTCAGAGGAGTGGAAAACCAACGAGGCCCTCTGCACGTATCACCTCGGAGATGGAGATGAAACCATGGTGACAGTCCTAACCAGCACACATGCATTCCATGTGAGTAATAAAAACACAATCATTCCAGCCTTACGGGTTAATCAAAGGCTAACTGGAGGCCGCGGAATTATTGGTTTAATGATCAATTTTTTTAAAGGTTGACCTAAGGAGCCTCTCGGACTGCAGCGAGTACTTCAGAGCCTTGTCCCAGTCCAGAATGAGGGAGACCTCAGAGAGCCTCATCCACTTGGACCACGTGTCCTCCTCTGTCTTCTACAATCTCCTTGAGTTCCACTTCAAAAAGCAGTTTACAGTCCCTCGGGATGAGTTGGGCACACACATCCAGGTATACAGACTTTATATCTCCATGTCTTATGTATCCGCATGACCGCATCTAATTATTTTCCTTGGCTAATTCACCCATCCCCTCTCTGCCTCTGGAGGTCAGCAGCTATCTCCTTGATGAGGCCTTCCTCTCAAAGTGCCTGTCTGTCCTCCTGTCAGATGAACTCAGCCCAGGGAACTGTCTGTCCTTCCTGGCTCTTGCTCAGGAGATCTGCAGTGTGGAGCTGAAGATGACAGTGTTCACCTACCTGAGCAGAAACCTGCTGGAGCTACCTCACCTCATCAAGTATGCATCCGTTATAACGGTATAATCATCTTTGATACAATTGACAGAGTTTGCTGCACTGTAACCAATTTCCTATACCTCAGGTGTCTGGACAGTGAAGAGAGGGACAAAGTGGTCCACCTGAGGACACAAGGGGAGCGTGGTCTCTGCAGCCTCAGGAAAGAGAACCTGTGCTCCTGGAAGGACCCGGAAACAGAACGCGCCCGTCACCTCTTCACCTTCAAGGGCTCAGAGGACAGCGGAGATTGGTGTCCGGTTACAGAGCTTCCCTTCACATCTGATAAGTGGTGCTTTACTACAGTGGTCCTGCATAACTACCTGTACATCATAGGAGGCTACCGACAGCGTGTGAAGAGAGGCTGGGAGTTCAAAATGGCCTCCTCTAGGTATAATCCCTTGACTCGCACGTGGGCCGTCACAGCACCTCTGATAAAGGTGAGACAGTCTTTGTTTGAAGCTTTTTAATCAAGCTGATGACATGTCCGCCTACCCGACAAATAAAACCTCTCTTAGCCTGGGCTCCCTCAGGCATTTATATAACACTGATCAAAACTATCCCCCTCTGTTGCGTCCACAGCACCGAAGACACTTCAGTGCCGTGGCCTGTGAAGGCTGCATTTATGCTGTGGGAGGCTGGTACCTGGACTCGCTAGTGGCTCCGGACTCCTGCACTGCTCTCTATACAGCTGTGGAACGCTATGATCCATGGGAGGACAAATGGAGGTTTGTCACTGTCTTTCAATGGGCTATGTTTCGGGGGATTGTATTGAGACATTGTCTAATCTTGATGTACGCAAATATGATTTCTGCCTTAGGTTTGTCTCCTCACTGCCGCTCACTGGCTTCCAGTTCACCATGTCCTTGTCCCATGACGTGCCCCTGACTACTAGCCTTGGACACTGTGTCTACGTGTTGGGTAACATCCAGAGAACTGGAGAAAAACTGCTGCTGCAATACGACACAAGGCAAGGTAAGGCAGAACATCACAGTTCTGTTTTTTCTTTTTTGAAAAGGCTAGACATTTTACACTATTTCCCAATACTCTTATGTGGATGTATGACAAATGGTCTTCTGTATTCTCTCTCTCTCTCTCTCTCTCTCTCTCTCTCTCTCTCTCTCTCTCTCTCTCTCTCTCTCTCTCTCTCTCTCTATTAGACTCATGGTGTGAACTGCTTCCCACCCTTACCAGAGCAGATGCAGACCTCCCTGCTCTTTTCTTCCTGGGTGCCACTGACAGGCTGCACGTGATTGGTGGGAACAACTCGGAGAACGTGGTGACATCATTCTGTGTGATGTCACAGAGATGGGGACAGGTAGGTCTCCGTCCCCACAGGACGTTGGTAAAACCTATAATAATCTAGAGATAGCTGAGCGAGATCCTTGATATTTGAAGTCCAAATCTGTTTCGTCCTTTCTAATTTTTAGGTAGACAGGGCTGAGAAAGTGGCATTTGCGGGACAGGGGACAGTTGATGGTGACCAGGTCCTGATGCCATGTATAGAGCACAACACTGTGGCAAGGATGGACCTCCGAACTCTCTCTCTTAGAACTCTTCCTCCTCTACCCATCTCCACCTACTATGAAGCTGTTTTTTATCTTCACTTTTAATGTTCCAGTGAGCTTATTTGCTATACTGTGTACACATTTTGTGATTTTTATTAGTGACCGGATGTTATGCGGCTGAAATCTTTTTCGAGCGTAAGGAGATAAACTCCCTGGGTGGATCATCAATGGTGCATTACAGCTCTCTTATGTTTCAAATCTCAGTCTATAAGTGTGTTGCTAAGGGCAGACTACAATTAAACTTATAACTAGATCACTATGACTCATTCTATGTTTTACGACAAAAGGACTTGGGGCTGTATATAGTACATAGTATATTGTAGTTACCACTATTCTCCCTTGTGTATGAGATACAAAATCTCAATGCGAGTCTTATTGTTTAATAAAGGTTATTGATAAATAAGGATATGTATAAAGGATGTCATCAAATGTATACATGTATTGGTATGTTTATTAATTTGTTGCTGTTTTCTATTAAAGACATTTCTCTTTACTTTGTTGCATTGTTACATCTTCTCTTGACATTAGGTCCCATGTTCTAACCCCTTTCTCAAGGCAGTCATGACACTTGGATCTGCCTTGATGACCACTAGTGTTATTATTTTCAGACTCCATTTTTCCTACTATTACTCTCACAGTTTAAATAGCACTTGCATTCTCAGTCCTCGAAAAAGATGGAATGGAATGCCACATTGCTCTCATTGACAGCACTGCAGCATATTCTGTTACATAGCAGCGATGTCAAGGTACACACGGCTGGGCTTTGTCTATGTTTGGTGTCTTGTTACAAAAAGGAGCATGGCATGGGTGAGGGAGGTGAGAGAGAAAGAGGGAGAGAGAGTGGTGTTTGGGTAAGGGAAGAGAGAGAGAGAGAGTGGTGTTTGGGAAGGGGAAAAGACAGAGAGAGAGAGAGGGGGTTGGAAAGCTCTGATCTCACTACCTGAGGAAAGCCACGTCAAGGACACTGGAGTCACACAGAGCATACACGCCTGAGTAAAGAGGAATTTCACTGCCTCACGAACCAAAGTCACAGCTCTGCTCTGCCTGAAACAGACTCTGGTCTGACAAAGGTAAAGTATGGGTCTGCCTTTTGTCTGTAATCCTTGTTCATTTCTGCATTTAGTTATGTGAGCTGCAGAGGTTTTCATGGTTGATTATTGTACAGTTAACTCCATGTTTAAATGACATACACTGAACAAGTTACGGTATTGATACTATGTATTTGAGCGTATTTTCATGTGATAAGACATCAATGTAAACAAAGAAAAGAAAAAAAATAAACTTTCGAAAGTTGTGGTTAATCATTGGAGATGACAATGACACAGTCGAGCTGAAAATGACATTGTTGCTCATTGTCCATTTGTTCAGTAAAACGAATGCTGACCTTCAGGATTGTCTAACACGTTCCCACTGTGTTGTGAAATATCAAAGGGTTTAGCTCTCTTATGTTGGTTGTACTCTGTGTTTATATTGTCATGCCCATCTGGGGCCTGCACATGCTCAGCCGGTGCACTGCTATATCTGGCCGTTGAACTTTGTCCCACTTGGTGACTGCTAAGTCATATGACATGGAAAAAGAAACCCTAAACCACCCAGTCACACAGGCCATTACAGCAAACTCAAAATATTTTTGTTTAGGATTTCACAAGGCCAATTGCAATTAAAACAAAGCTATTGAACCCATAACGTTTACAATATTTATATTATATAGTATTAATATTATATCTTATATAAAAATAATATAAATATATTTGTTTTCATGCTGACATTTGTGAAACCCATATCAGTGGCCTTCCCTATCACATTATGAGCAAACACTAAAGACAAACAGTGAAAATCAATTAATGTGCTAACTTTGATTTAGATTTGTTACTGTTTTGAAATGTTATAATTATCACATTTACAAAAATGGGAAAGGATTTGGTGCATGACTTTTTATTGCAGCGTAGTTCTTCTCATGGGAAACCAATAGACCCCTTATCAGTCTACGTCACACAGCGTCACTCCCCGCTCAACTGCGCATGTCATTTGCAGAAAGAGACAAGAGCGACACGAGCCACAATCATGTATTGTTGTGCTGTTGGATGCACAACCCGTTTATTTTTAGTTTGAATGGTGATAAAGCTAGTAAATGCCCAAATGCACCGCTGTATAATTACATAGCCTAAATGAGTTGTGAAATGTTTACAATAAGGACAGTGACCGGAGACGAGGCTATAGCAATGGAAAGCAATGGAGGCTTATTTACAATGACCCAGACGTTACATCTCCGTCCTCTTCCCTTGTGTTTGACTCTATGGTTTGACTAGGCAGTAGGGGTTTTCACGTGTACACGTGTAGCCTAAATTTAGTAGGCTAAATCATACCATTTAGGAAAAATCAATAAACGAAAACCGAGTGGGGTCGACATGTGCTAGCCTACTGTAGGCTACTTAAGCAGATAACAACACATTATTGTGTTTGGTTATACTATTTATTCATTTAACTATTTAACTGCTCCACCATAAGTTTCACTTTCCTTTTCATCTCCGTCTCAAACAGCTGGTCTGATAAGCTGGTCGGCTCGTGAGCCCAACGGCCCGAAAGCAGGAGTCAGTCTAAAAACAGATGATCACGGCTAGTTATGATCACTTTTAAATCAAAAAGCTAAATTACGAAATAAAGGCATCTCTGCCTCTCTCTGTCTATCTGTCTGCCGGTCTTTACTGTCACTCTCCAACAGCAGTCCGGCAGGGTTCTCAACTTTTGGAAATTGTTTAGAGTGAGACAGAAGCGGATTTCCCATGCGAGCGCGCGAAGCCCGCGAGTGAAATTTTATTGTGTGTTTTTAACACAAGTTCAGTTCAGTATAATTTATTTGTTTTAGGTAAAATATAGCCTATTGTTGTAATTTTATGATGAAAGTATAACTGGATTAATACCAAATGCCAGACTAGTGAGATGGGTGTTGGGCCTAGGGTAGTTGTTCGGGGTAGTTATTTCAGTAAAACTCTTAGTTCAGTTCAGCAAATATGGATACTGGATATTACTGATGCTCGCTGTTGTAGCTTCGAGTGGCAGATTTTGAGGCCTTCAGGATAGGGGTTTTCTGGCTCCCACTTGAAGCACTGTGGCTCCACACCAGCCATTTTGACCATCATAATGGACGACAATGTTGCTTCTAGGGCTAGTCTGTTTCTGGTGCTGGTCTTGTTAAGACCAACCATGGAGAAGACTATTTCGGCGTCCGCATTTGAATGTGGGAGCACTAAAACCAACTTGGCCCCTCAACTAGTAGGTGAAAAATAGAAAAGCAAGACCCATATAACATGGGTCTGCAGACCAATCTTCTGAAATGTTTTTACAGTTGCAGAGTTTAAGAGTCTGGGCCTATTATCTCATAATCCATCTATGAACCAACTAGTTTCCACAATCTTTTTTTTATTTTTGCGGGGAGCATGCACAAGCATTATTCATAGAAAAAAAAAATGTGGGGGGCCCCACACAGGGTCTTGAAACGGGCCTCGAGATCGTTAAGACCGCCCCTGCACGCTTGTCGTGCCGCCTGACGAAATGCTGCGGCTTCTCTCTGCCCGCTCGCCTCTCCATTGAGAGTGTATTAGTGGGCGCAACAAACTCCTCGGCCCGTGTGAAACGGCCTTAACTACTGAACGAAGGAAATCAAATTAGTTTTTCCCCAAAAAACAGGACAAATTGTGTCCCGGGAGAGATTTTTCTTTCCCCGGGACAGCTGGTGAAAAAAGAGAACAATTTCGGGAAAAACGGGACGGGTGGCAACACTAGGTGATGGTGGTGACGGCCAGGATTTATCGAAGCTATATATATAAAAAAAATAGTTTGGCAGAGTTATAATTTGCGTGAGAAATGCAAGGTGTGGCGTGGAGCGTGTGAATTGCCTGAAATGCGTGTGTCTCACTCTCATTGCGTGAGGGTTGAGAACCCTGAGTCCGGCCACTGAAGTCGTGGGGCCATTTCTTCTCATCATTTATCTACTCAACTGCCAGCAACGCGTATGGGTCATTAAGACGTATCTCGTTCAATAGTGTTAATGTTTCCGCATAACCAATGTTATCATCACTCGCTGATAAACTGTTTTTAGTAAGATGACAACATCGCTATTTAGCACCATGGACCTATAAAGAAACACCGCAACTGCAATATAACCAAACGGGTAACCATGGCAACCAGCCAAACAATTTTTCTTTCTGCAACTATGCAGCGCGCGCATCCGCCGTGTTGATAAACAGGTAAGGGGTCTATAGGAATAGAGCTTACTGTCTGATCTTTAAATACCAGTCAATTTTACAAATTTACATTAAGATGTTGAGAACCCAGAGCTGACACAAAAGCAATATTACATTATGACATAGATAACATAAAAAGCATTGTAGACCTTGTTTTCAGTGATTCTTGAGAACCGGGACAAAAGGCTGGGACAAAATGTAACTGCTGTTATCTTTAAAAATACAAATATTTAAAATTGTAGATGTTATTAGGGATTAAGAATAGAATGTCTGGAGCACAATTATCCCCTTAAATTGAATTTAATTATTATTATGTCAAATGTATGACACTTGTTATCTTCTCATGACGTTAAAAACAGTGTGTCCACAGAGAAGGTTTCAATCTTTCACATGCAATAAAACCTATTAAAAATGTACTTTAATGATTAAAAAGAGAACACATTCATGTTCTATAAGGTTTCTAAGTGGGGGGAAACTTTTTGTCACCACCGTCAGACATTTCATTAAAATGTAATAAAATCAGGCAATATGAGGGGCAGCTGTCTTCGTGAAGGACCTATTGTCACAAGCTATCTGTGCAGAGTACATTAGAGTAAGACTGGCTCTGATAAGTGTTGTAGTTTTAGAGTATTTTACATTCCAAATCTTGAAAGTCATGCTTCACAACCATGATATGTCAACACCGACTTACAATTTCTGAAGAAGTTATTTGAAATGTTTCCATAATTTTATATTCCTGAAGTTTACATACTAGCGCCAATCATCAACAGAAAAAACAAATGGCTAACTAGATTAATTCCATTTGTTTTGTTTAAGAAACGTTAAATATGTCAACACCGTCAGATGTCAACTCTGTCAGATTTCCTGTCCGACGGTGGTGACAGGCCAATGACAGAGCTGACATTCAATGTGAAGGCATCATATTTGGGTGGTTTTCAAGTTATTATAATTATATTAAATACAGAAATAGGTTTTAGTTTTTCTAATACTGTATTTATGGAACTCTCATAATCTTCTTTTGTCATGGACGATTCTTAAAAAAGTACAGGATGATGTACAAAATGAGGCGATTTGGTCTGAGTCTTTTAGAGCTAGTCTGATTGAAACACTGCAATGTGAATCTTGAATTAACGCTCAACCAATAATATGCTGTTATAAAATCACTGTTATTGATTATTCTACGTATTTGATACTTACCTGGGTTTTTGTCACCACCATCCGATATGTCAAATTCATAAGATATACTTGTCAACTTCGTCAGATATACTTGTCAACTCCGTCAGATATGTGTCAACTCCGTCAGATTTATATTATTATGATAACAATACATAATGATATTTCATAGTTGTTGAGGAATGGTTGGTCATATGTGAAAATCTAACCAGTCACCTAACATGAAAATGTGTTTTGAAATGTGAAACACATCTTGATTGCTGTTCATTTTAAAGTAAACATTCTAATACACAGTTCAACTGAAGAACATAGAGGAAAATGCATGTAAAATATCTACAGTCATAATATTATGCATTTTGAAAATATTTTTGTGGCCTCTGTCAGTCTTGGTGAATACTTCTGATCACAATTCTTCTCATGGGTCTAGCATACATTGAGGGAAAATGAATGTGTGTTTTTGGTGTCTGACGGTGTTGACACAAAATAAAGAATGGCAAGGTAAAAAGCCAATTTTGATAACAAGGACAAAAGCTGGGAGGTTGTATCAAAGTGTAGCTCAATAGCTTAGTATATGTTGGAAACATACATGTAATTTAATTTGCCTAAACATTGGGTTTGTATTTTTTCAACATTGCACCCTGTTTTGTCCCACTTCTCAAGAATCACTGATTTATTTTATGAGATATGTACTGATATTAAAAACTGGAAATGGTAAAACATTTGTTCATATTTAAAATACTAAAAAGTTGTCTCACCTCTGAACCTTTTATTATTTTCAATATTATTATGATTGTCATTATGACTTCCCTTTGATCTTTATATGTTCCAGTCTATCCAGAGATGGCAGAGGCGCATCAGGCGGTGGGCTTCCAGTTCACCGTTCGCCCAGATGGCTTGGACCTTAAACTTAGTCAAGAGGTCATCAAAAACATCTACCTTTCAGGAGTGACAGCATGGAAGAAGCGAGCCATTCAATTCAAGGTATAATATCCATCACATTCGTTCTACGTTCTGGTTATGTGTATTCATATGTGGAGTTGCTCGAAACAAGCTTTCAAGTGTACCATTTCTCATCTATAAAGGTGTTTTATATTAGCATTGTCTTTCACCTTGTCTGAGTAGAACCAAGCCGATGAAGATTCATCTTGAGTTAATGTTGAATGTTGCTACTCTTCATTCACAGAATGGTATATTGGCCGGAGTCTATCCTGCCAGTCCGTCCAGTTGGCTGATCGTTGTAATTGCCATGATGAGTTCCTTGTACACCTGTATCGACCCCTCTCTAGGAATGATTGACGCAATCAAGGACATCCTACCACTCAGGTCAGAAATTCGGTGCTGCCAGAAATCTCTCTCCTTATTGCGGTTAAGTTTTTTAAATATTCCACTGGGCCGTGAAGTTTGCTTAGATAAGCAATGCAGTAAGTCAGTATTGGAAAAAATAAATAAAGTTATTCGGCATTCTTGTGTTTTGCTTTCATGTTTTACCCTTCTGTTGACCAAGGCAGTGTTGTGCGTTTTCTGAGCAGACACTGTATGTCGGTGCAGACCAGAGCGGTGCTGAGCGCCATCCTGTTTGCCACTGGACTGTGGCTGTTCCTCATCTACCTCTTGAGATACACTCTCAAAGCTCTACTCTCCTACCACGGGTGGATATTTGAATCCCATGGAAAAATGAGCACGTCAACCAAAGTGTGGCTGGTACGTTTGTCTCAGTCACTCTGTCCGAATCTTTAAATTGTGTTTTGTGTGCCATTTCAATTGTCTGACTCCATGTTCACCGTGTACTTAATCTTTTTATCCCTCTCTCAGAAAAGTATTGATGGATCTTAGAAAATAGTTTTGAAATCTAGTGCAGTGTTTTATGAATGATGTTCTCTGTGTTTTTTGTTTGCTCCCAGAGCCTGGTGAAGATGTTTTCTGGGCGGAGACCGTTGCTGTACAGTTTCCAGGCCTCCTTACCCAGGCTCCCTGTGCCCAGTGTGGATGATACAATTCACAGGGTGTGTAGTTACATTGCATTGACCTTCCATAACCACAAACACAAAAATGAATGTGGCCCAATGGTTTCTTAAAGTTAATGAATGACATAGAAAACATTTCATGCATAATTTTACATGTCAGCGTTTGATATATATATATATATATAAACCTCTGTTAACTAATCTTTTTTTTTTAAAGTCCTCCGAATATTTCAAGCTGTGATTGGACATAGTAGGGAAATGCCCGAACATGATGGGTAAAGAGTTGCCAGACTGGTAGATGGTGTTTAACTATGTCCTTTTCTATATTATTTCTACAATTCCGGAAACCAACTGTTTTCATTTACCAAAATAAATATAATAATAATAATAATAATGGATAGGATTTATATAGCGCTTTATTCCCTAAGGACTCAAAGCGCTTACAGGGTTCCAGGTTCCATTCATTCACACACAGTCATAGCGGTGGTGGTAAACTACGATAGTAGCCACAGCTGCCCTGTGTTAAAGTTAATGTTATCAAGTGTAACTTCATATCTAAACATCACTATTTATCACGTTATCCCTTGAGGGTTTCAATATACCAAATGTCTAAATGTATTATGTTTACACTTATTATGTTTAGGCCTATATTAGAGGCTATCGATGAGCTGAACCTACACAAATAATCCTTTTCTAACCATTTGATAAATGTATCTTGTTAGACCATGTAGAGACATACTTTGACTTTACCACCATCTACTGCTTTGGCTGCCATCCTGCATCATGTGAAGGATCCAGGAGTAAATAAAAAAAAATGTTATGGTGTCAGCTGCTCTATTATGTCAGCTGTGCTTCTCAGTAACACTGCTCTTTTGTCCTGGCAACATGCACCTTGTTTTCCCCACAGTACCTGGAGTCAGTCCGTCCTCTGCTGGACAGTAAACAGTACAACCAAATGGAGATTTTGGCCAATGACTTCAAAGATTCCAAAGCTGCCCAGCTGCAGAGATACCTGATCCTAAAATCCTGGTGGTCAACAAATTATGTAAGTAGTTTTTACAAGTGATACAACACTTTTTTTAATTTGAAGCAACACTGAAACTAAAATTCAATTGAATTCTAATATTTTTCAATAATGATGAGTTATTTTCTCTAGGTAAGTGACTGGTGGGAGGAGTACATCTACCTCAGGGGCAGGAGTCCTATCATGGTGAACAGTAACTTCTACATAATGGTAAGATAGACTGCAACTATATTTTTGAAATTATTACAATTCATGAAATATAGAGAAATACGTGGGAAATATATTTGAGATTTTTTTTTTACAAAAATAACTAAATAAACTAAAGTTCCTTTTATTCTAGAAACTTTAGTTGTATAAATGCCAGAAACCGAAATAATAAATGCTCTTCCTTACCCGTCTGTGTCTGCTTTGTCTGTGTGGTGAACGTACTGATCTAAAGGACCTCTTGTACGTGACCCCAACACACAGACAGGCTGCACGTGCAGGCAACGTGGTCCATGCCATGCTGCAGTACAGACGCAAACTGGAACGTGGTGAACATGCGCCGGTAATGCTTACCATGACTTTGACAACACTCTTGATTCAACCCCAGTCAACCAATTAAGTTGTGCTTCTTTTAAATGTATTTATTTTCTTTCCTCTTCTCAGCTGAGAGCCTTGGGGACTGTCCCCATGTGTTCCACTCAGATGGAGAGGATGTTTAACACCACCCGCATCCCTGGGATTGAAACAGGTGAGCGACAGCAGGTTTGCACAGTTTAAGGGGTAAGTCAACACTCAAAACGATAAAGCACGCAGCCCCTGTTGGCCTATAGGTCACAATGCATTATCTCCTTCAGCTGTTGAAAGTGAAACACTTGCTTTCACAACTGGGGTCAGAGGCCCAGATGTGCAACTAGTTGAAAAGTTTCAGCTCCCAGTCATGTTCCTCCACTGATTTACCATTTACCACATGCAGATGGTGTGAATCCTGCTAAGTGATTCTAGTTCTATAAATATTCCTTTTTGTATTTTAAAAGCTATTTGCCCTTTCCTGCAGATATTGTGCAGCACCTGACCGACCGTAAGCACCTGGTTGTTTACTACAAGGGCCGTTTCTTCCAGGTGTGGCTGTACACCGGCGGGCGTCACCTCCTACCCAGTGAACTTGAGACACAGTTTCAAAGAATCCTCAGTGATACATCGGAACCCCAGCCAGGAGAACTCAAATTAGCCGCCCTGACTGCAGGAAACAGGTATGCTATACACACATGCCCAGGACACTTGTGTTGCCCTTACACACATATAAGAAGATGGACAATTGTCTTACTTTCGATATACCCTTCTAGAGTTCCATGGGCTCGGGCTCGGAATAAATATTTCAGCCAGGGAGCCAACAAAGTGTCCCTGGATGCCATTGAGTCAGCTGCCTTCTTCCTGGCACTAGATGACGAGCCGCAGGGTTATGACCCTGCAACAACCCGTTCACTTGACACTTACGCCAAGTCCGTGCTTCATGGAAAATGTTACGACAGGTAGGCAGAACAGTCAATCAAAATACCTCTTCCATTTGCCACAGTACTGTTTAGACTTTTAGTTTGTTTGTTTGTTTGTTTTTCCCCCAAAAAATAACCTTTGCTATTTATTTTCTTCACAGGTGGTTTGACAAGTCTTTCACCTTGATCTCTTACCCAAATGGAAAAATGGGTGTCAATGTTGAACACTCTTGGGCTGATGCTCCAATTGTAGGACACATGTGGGAGGTATAGGCTATACAATGTGTGCTGCTGATGTATTTGAAAACAATGATTTCAGAGTTAGCAGATATTTTCAGCTGTCCTTTTCTGTCCGCGCAGTATGTCCTCGCAACAGACTGCTTCCATCTGGGCTACACAGAGGAGGGACACTGTAAAGGGGACGTGAACAAATGCCTGCCTCATCCCACTCGACTACAGTGGCAGATTCAAAAGGAGGTATACAGTCGAGCCTTACGTCATGTATTTCCAATTGACCAAATGGCATTTTAGCTGTGTTACCGTCAGAAAAAAGGAATTCTGATATCCCTCCGCATTGTCCTTTCTCAGTGCCGAGAAGTCATTGAGACTTCATACCTGTCAGCCAAAAAGATAGCCGGTGACGTGGACTTCCATGGCTGTCTGTTCACTGAGTTTGGGAAAGGACTGATCAAGAAGTGCAGGACCAGCCCTGATGCCTTCATTCAGCTGGCCCTGCAGCTGGCACAGTTCAGGGTAGGGCTGATGACATCATCATCATCCACCCTGTCATGTCTCTGGAATGAATGGTCTTCTATGTCATCATCCACCATCACTATATGACGTTAATACATTTGCTTAACAGGACCAGGGAGTCTTCTGTCTGACGTACGAGTCCTCAATGACTCGCATGTTCAGAGACGGTCGGACGGAGACGGTACGCTCCTGCACATCTGAGGCTGTCGCGTTCGTCAGAGCCATGGAGGACGCTGGTGCAACAGTAAGGAGACAGAGCGCACACACACCCTGAAAAATAAATCAGGAAACCCCTGATGGTCTGTTCAAATTGTTTATTTCGGTTAAAACAATGGTTAATAGCAACATTTGCACTTACATAAGTACTTTCTTTAAAAATCTTACTTTAAACATAAAAAAGTGTTTGCGTGATTTTTGTGTGCACTGAAAGGTCACATTTTGAGAGGTCACATTGTGGTGCTTAGGACTTGGTCACCAATACCTAGAGGCAAAGTGTCCCGCTGCCGTGTCAGTGACCTGCAGGACTTTGAGCTCCCTGATGTTCTGACAGGGTTAAATAGACACTTGACTTGACAGGAAATAAGGTCATTTTGATAGGATGTGCTTTTCACAAAGCACATACTAGCTTATTTGCTGTTCTTTTTGTGACTTTGTTGTTCTTGTTGTCAGAATGCCCAGAGACTTGCCCTATTTCGTGAGGCATCAGATATGCATCAAAACATGTATCGTCTGGCCATGACCGGTTCTGGCATCGACCGTCACCTCTTCTGTCTCTACATTATGTCCAAATACCTTGGTCTCGACTCGCCATTTCTTGAGAAGGTTAGAACTGTAATCATCCCTCATCATCTCTCCATCATTTTATTGGTTTTCGGTTTCAAATTATTCCTCTAAGCCTCCCTCTCCTTTCTTATCTGTCCTTTTCTCATATATAAAATGCAATGGTCTTTTGCTTCTAGGTGCTTTCAGAGCCCTGGAAGTTGTCTACCAGCCAGACCCCACAACAGCAGCTCAATTTAGTTGACATCAACAAGTTCCCCAAATATGTCGGTGCTGGTGGTGGATTTGGCCCTGTGAGTTAAATTATTTTATTTTATTTTACAGATGTTACAAAGTCACAACGTTATCATAAAACAGTATTTGTACCACAGTATAATAGCGTCTCTGTCTAACCCCCAGGTGGCTGATGATGGTTATGGTGTCTCATATATAATCGTAGGGGAAAACCTCATCACATTCCACATCTCCAGCAAGTTCTCCAGTCCCGACACAGTAAGAGAACAAAATGAGAACAGTGTATGTTAGAGATCCATTTGTACACCGTTTATGCTTTATCTTTCAAAACTCAACACTCTCTCTCTCTCACACTCTCTATTATTGCCTTTCTGTGCAACCCGCAGGACTCATACCGGTTTGGTCAGCACATATGGAAGGCCATGCATGATATCCAGTCTCTTTTCAAACCTGAAAATGATAAGAAGAAGGTGGAGCATGGAATGCCCGTGCAGATGGAAAATGGGAAAAAGCACATATGACAGACTCTGAAATGGTTCGGTGTGCTGCATTTTCCTGCAATGAGTGACTATGACATAACAAAGCAAAGCTTGCACTAATGATATTTTTGCTTCTCTGGTGGGTCACATAATAGGATCTGGTCATTCCCCTCTGCTAGACAAAAGGAATAGTTGTCACTTTTATTTATTTATATTTATATTATACTTGTCAGGGGTGTGTTGTTTTGGTGCTGACGGAAAGATGCAATCCTTGATAATGGCATTGTTTTTTCGATAGTTGTTTCCTTCTCCTTGAAGCATTTTGTCAGCTTATGCTGTAGACTGTATATAAATCTAATGTTATGCAAAACCATCTAAATAAAATCTATATATATGGTCTATGGTTTATGCATATGAAGCTTGTAAATACATTTGCTTAAAGAATGCAGTACTACGTATGTTTAAAAATGTAAATCCTTTGTTACTTGCCATTATTTATGAATTTGTTTTTCTTTCAAGGCATTTGTCATTTTTGATTGACACATTAAAAATCATGATATACCTATGACTTGCAGCTCATCAGATCGTTTCTTTCTCCAATAGAATGCGAACACATGAATTAATAGAAATGATTCAGGATACTGGTAACTTTGATGATAATGGTTTTGCATTCTTTGTACATTCAACAAACAACTCTAAGAATGAATTTAGTAGGCTACTTTCAAAACAGACAAATAAAGACAATGTTATAAGAGAAGTTTATTTTTAAGATGGGGTGGTGGAGGTCATATCTTCTGTCTGATTATGAACTTTTAGAGAGGCCTCCCAGATTCATCCAGGCTATTAGGATAAAACACAAAATGATCTGGAGCGAAACTCAATGCACAGGCAACAAGCACACTGATGATTAGAGTGCTTCATGTACAAACCCAGGCTGCTTTCTGTCACCATACATTGCAACCCCAATACACCATATTACCACATGTAGTTCATGCAAATGGTACATTCTCCTGAGGGGTATGCACATTTCTTGCCATCTATGACTTAAACCACTATCCATGTTTAACATAAGGTCAATTGCGCAATGAAGTGGCATAAAATGGTCATCTGAAGTTTTATGATGTAGATAATCTCACACTTGATTTGGGTCATTCAGAAGCGCGCAGCAACTAGACAGCGGGCAAAAACAAATCATCCTCAATTTGAATATTTATTAGTTTGGGGTGGGGGCAATACAAAAAGTCAAAGTAATTTAAAAAAAAACAATTGTGGTCATTTTTTTTTTCAAGGCATCAGTTACAGCAATGAACTAAAACTAGGCTTTATAACTGTACAAAGTGAATGGACAAACAAAGACAGCATCACACCGTCCTCTTGCTTCATGCGAGAAATCTTAACAGACCTCAAGTGTCAACAGACAAGACTTTCACTTACTAAGATTCAAAATTAATCAAAAGTATGTCATCTCTCTCTTATCAGAAGCTGCCCGCCATTCACGCGAACGTAACATAACAGAATACAATAGACACAAAAAGGCAAATGAGTTTTAAGTATGCTCTATTTCTTAACCATTTTTATCATGGGGATACTGCAGGTTGAGTCCACTGGATAATGACATGCCCCTTGGGCCACTGTGTGGGGCTGTTTTTCCATGAAGATACACGCCAACCCAGTCTTTTTCTGTGTACGTACTACTTTGTGTGTATATATTTCAACACTCTAGGATGGTTTCGTAGTTAATGTGTCTAAAATCACTCAGCAGAGCTTTTGGGTTCCGGTTCATGATGCAGCAGAGGAGGGATTAAGAGGTTGCACCAGGGGTTGGGTTGACATTCTGCGTCGCTGCTTGTGGCGCCACCTCTATGATCCGCGGTTTGTCGATGATGCGAGCGGTGCGGTTTCCTTTTTCTACAATCCCGATGATCCACGCTTGGTGGCCCTCGCCGTATTTTGGGGATTTGATCTCGGCACAGAAGCGGGCGGCCTGCTCTCGAGGCAGACAGATCAGCAGGCCTCCTATTGGTGAAAGGAGATCAGGTCAGTCACAAGGGTCTCATGTATTGTTTTCAATGTGAAGTGGGTGCTTAGTTACTGCTGATCTAACTTACACTGATGTAAATGCTGCTTTTGATACTGATGATGAACACATTTTTATTGTTCTTAAAGAGCATCGATTCCATCTTTTCTAGCCCCTTTTACTCGGCCCATGAAAGCTAGGGAAATGCAGGCATTTTTTCCCCCTCGCCCTGCTGTGTAAATGCAATCTTCACGGAAAGGGGTAGGAAAGTCTTTGACAGGTCGTGGTGGCAATTTTACGACCTCAGAGGTGGTGAGAATCCCAGAATGTCCCTAAAAGCGTTTGGCGGGAGAGGAGCGTGGTAAGTGTGACTTTTACAATATGTGCAAAAAGTGCCACCGAAACTAGGGGATTTATACTGTATCTCTGTAGACGCAAACCAACAATACACACGCGCACGCACGTACACGCGCACGGACGTGCACACACACACACACACACACACACACACACACACCTGATGTTTCAGGACAGGTGCCATGCATAAGTCCAAACATGTTCCCACAGGCTTTGGACACGGCAGCCATCTTGGCGAGTACTGGGAGGTTGTGAATGACGAATGAAACCTCACTCCGTTGTTGCCGTGCCAATGTCTGCGCGTGGCCAAGGATGCCAAAGCCTGTGATGTCTGTGGCTGCGTGAGCATTGAAGGTGTGCATGAGACCAGCCGCTACAAGGGAAGACAGAGGGAGAGAGAGATACTCAGGTCATCTAGATGGTTATTGGGTTGATTAGGGATGCGCACAAATCTGTTTTTATGAAGATAAGTCAATGGTATGATCAAATCTTAATTCACTAAGACAAACTCATTGGGTGCCAAAAGTTGTAATCTTGAAAGCAAACAAATAACCATTATGATGACAGATAGTGTAATTAAAGTATAAGTCAATGAAGTTAATTAAAAATAAAGAAAGCAAAAAAACTAATGCAAGAAAATAAAAAGTCAAACCATTAAACCACTTAAAGAAATATTTGTGTGGATCCGAGTGACAGGCCCCCCGATTTTAATTTGAGGTGACAACCGTTGTAAACATCAAGTGATAAAAGTTCCATGTCACACGGAACATTATCTTAAAATATTTAAAAAGTTATCCCGGAATGTCTTATTGAATTAAGTTTCACATTATTTGTAGGAACTACTTTGCTACAAGGGTGCAATACAGCCTAGACACTGCAGAGGCTGCTGCTGTTCCCCCCAAAAATTGTACTCTTCACAAAAGTCGATTAAGTTTGACTTTACTGAACATACTTGTTAAATTCAAAATTAATGTTAACGTTATGTAAAGATACATTTATAGTGGTTTTTACCTGTCCTGTTGAGCCGAGCCATGTTCATCATGGCTTCATGGTAGGCCAGCTCTACATCTTCCTGGGTTACCACCAGCTTGATCTTGTTCCATTTCTCAGGCTGAGAGATATACAAAGAAAGAACATATACAGTCAATGGCATTAGTGTGCATCCTAAACACAGATATGTGTCCACACATAATGATTTGTTATTCAGTAGGCGGGCTTACAATATCTAGCCACTGGTGTACTGCAACGGCCACTTGCGTTCCAAGCGGCTTGGTCAACACCAACACGTCTCCTGGCACAGCATTGTCGGGCCTGAGAAAATGGCAAGCAGGGCATTATCACCATGTGCGTTACAATAAGATGACATATTTTTCTGAAGAAGGTGTGAGCAGAACCAACAGGATCAGTAGGTTTAATGTAGTAGGAAACTCATACACACATGATAAACTCATTGGGCTGGCACACTGTCGTAGCAACGCCTCCCATCACCACCCAGGGGTTGAGCACCGTCTGTCCTCCTGTTACTGACGTGCCTGCTTCCTCCGATGCGTCCTTGAAGCCCTGGATGACCAGTGGCATGACTTTGTCTCTCTCCTGTAAGGAACCAGGAAAGCACAACATAATATTTTTTAATAATAATAATAATAATATCTTTATTAACAGTGCTCCCTTTTATAACTGTTGGATGACATGGTTTTGTCTTTTTGATTCTATGATACATTTGAGTGGTATTTTTCTTCTTCTACGATTTACACAATTTTTTCTTTGCCGTCATTTGCCAGAAAAGAAAAATCCAAACTTGAACACACCAAATGACTCTTACCTTCTCTGACATTTTGTTGCTGACTCCTAGGAGCATCAACATGTTGTCACACTCTGTTACTCCCATGGCGTACAGGTCACTTAGAACATTGGCACACGCAATTCTTCCCTACAAAATAGAAACATGACAAATTAAGCACATAAACTGGTTTGTGTGTAAAGTACTGATACGGATAGACAAACAAGTATAATGGCGACGTTCGTTCTTAATTTTGTCACATTGACAAGACCAAAGTGGAAGTATAAATAATACCCATAAAAGAAGAGATCAATACCATCATGTAGGGGTCATCCACAATGGGGTAGATGTAATCTGTCGTTTGGACCAGAGAAAGACCTCCATGTCTGAGCGGTATCACACAGGTGTCCATGCCTATGCCTTCACAAAAAAACCGGAAGATCTCGTTATATTCTGAAGGGGTTTTGATGTTCTTTCATTGCAAAATTTGGACTAAAGCAAAATCAGGCTATCTAACGTATTTCCCCTTTCCTCAATCATTGAATATGCTATATATTATTTAGAATCGTACGAGTAGTTCCTTCTGTGGTTTGATCAACTAATACACTTGCACTTCAGTATTTGTTATTATCCACCATAATTACCTAACCGAGGCATAACTGCCCCAAGGAACTGTTCATCCTCTTGATAGTGGTTCTCCTGTAATGTTTCTAGCAGCTTCTGTAAAACATCTTGGGGCACCTGTGACCAAACACAATAACAACAGTTTATTTCCATGCATGATTTCTTATGTCATATTTCTTAGCTGACGGAATACTTCATTTTGAATTTATAAAAGCTTTACAAAGACAATAATGCATCCAAACAGAGCCAACCTTGCAGCCTGTGCCCTTGAGCTCAGCGAAGCGTGTGAGCCTGAAGTTCTTGTCCAGCTCATAGCTTTCAGGGTTAAATGACTCCCTCACGGACATGTCTGACAAATGTATGGGCCCTCACCACTAGAAACACAGAAATGACGGACAAAATTGGGGATTAGAAACATTACATGTTTTCACAGGGAGTAGAACGTGTTTTTAAATGGCATCCCTTTACATAATAAGTACATTCACCACCACACTGCACTCAGATGATTCCAAAATGTGCATTATTTCATGTCAATCATTAAAAGTAGAAATGAGCTGAGTATCCACACATTCTGAAGCACAATGTAATGACTCCTGCCTTCTAATGTCATTTATTGAGCACTGTGTCTCAGAGCCGTTGATTTAACTGTTATTTTCATTATAAATTAACCTGACATTGATATTGTTGATAGATAAATGATTTAATCTATAAAACAATCACAAAAGCCTAAACTCCTTTTAACTTGTCTTACTTAGTTGTGGCCAACAATCCAAACCCTCATACGATATTCAGTTAATTATCAGAAGCTAGAGCTAATAACATGTAGATATTCACACCATCACCTCCCTCTCTGACACACAGACAGACACACACACAGACACACACAGACACAGACACAGACACAGACACACACACACACACACACACACACACACACACACACACACACACACACACACACACACACACACAGTAGGTCTATAGCATTGGAATAAAACAATCTGTCTGGTTGTGTTTTCAATTTCAGCCAAACTATTTATTTAATTGCCAATTTAGAATCAAAATACTAGTTTTTAGGTTGTTACTAACTGTCTGGGGGGGTTTGTAGTCCACATTAAATAATAGCTACAATGTATTTGCAATTCAATACACCAAGAGTCTATGATAAATGTCACACCCACCCACCGCTGGTAACATAACACTTCACAATGAGCTGGTGCTTACTGACAAACGACACAAAATAGTTCTAAAATAAAAATGTGAAACACTTGGCAACCTGTTATTAAGTGACGCCAGTGCAGTTATTGGTTGGTTATAAGCGCGGTTTGTCGTTTAAACTGCTGTGAAGTTACTGAAGGGGGCCTTGGTTGGCTAAAGAGAGTGGGAGTGTTCAAGAGACAAAACGCTGCCAGGTTCATTCAAACCCGAGGCACTGGCTTAAAATATCAGTACAGCTCAGAGATATACTTGTCTATTCGGTGTGTGATGTACGCTACAATATGAACTACTTGTACTGAGAGTCACAGCTGCATATTTTACGTTTGTAATTGTATGACTGAAACGGAAGCTCCCGTGCTAGCTTCAGCTCTCAAACGTTGACCTATGCATGACGTGAAGCAGCTCCATGCAACAAAGAGCTGGGGGTTGACCAGACTCTGCGAGCTGAATTGCTTTTTAAAACCAAAAACAAACGCCCGAAGTGCAGGCTACGACATGAAATGTGATGCACAGTCGTGAAAACACAGTGCCAGGACACTGCACCATGCACTGCACATGCTAGTTAAAAAAAAGTTGCCGTAGAGCGCCGAACAAAAATGTCGGCGGCGGAAAAAATTAACCCTTTCCTGTCCTACGCCATGCGATGTGTGCAACATCGGCATCCACGTCAATAAAAGGGCACTGAACGCACCACCCGTGGAAAGTTTGCACAGATACGGTGCAATACAAGTGTTTACAGTAGCCCCAGATGCGGTTTTATGGCCAAAGTGGAGTTATATTCCTGCTACATTTCCCCTTTAATTGCTCTGACCAGTTTATCCTTACCAGCTTCACGTTTGCGGTGGATCCCCGACAGAAGAGCGGGGAAAGCTCCAGCATGCATCGGGGCCATAAACGGGCGTCCTCCGAGAACGCCTGACGAAAAGTCAGACACGAACCTCGCCTAACTCGGGAACAGGAGGACGAAAAATTAGAACTATCGCGTACAATTAAATTTGTTGCGGTGAATTCACGTATCCGACCACCCCTCGTCTTCATTAAACAATATATGGTTTGCAATGCGAAAAGGAAACTCGCAAGATGTCAATGGGTCCTCTGCCGTCACAGTGGCGGCTTCGACATCCCCTTTAAGGAGCTGAAGAGTCTGGCAACAAAATCTCTACAATGGAGTGTACCTTTAATTTACTGTTTTCCCTCCAAATGCACCTACAGCAACACAACAGTTGCCTGGCTGCAAGTGTTTATCAGAAGCTAGAATAATTGCATTTGACCTAACCTTTGCTTGAGGCCTGCAATGATGTACCAGGCAGAAATCCAACAATGTGAGGCTTATTTCTAATGTCAGGAACATACAAAAACACAAAAGAAAAGATTTTCAAGATACCACATTTAATGGTGGAAACAGCTAGGCCTATTTCATATGCATGGTGAAAAATTGAAAGAAAAATTATGTTATCCCATCAAAATATTACAACAATAGCACTGATATGCACTGGCTATCCTAGATATTCTAATAATGAAATACACAACTAGTCAAATGATTCTGGATATTTGTATATTTTCAGCCAGATGGAGATGATAAACCTTATTTGGATAAAAAATAAATCCAATAAATGTTCTTAATTGAGGTGGTTGCTGCACTGCACATTAAATCCACTGAAGTGATCACATAGAAGGCACAACCTGCAATGGGAAACTTTCTGTAAAAAGTATTTTGTGCAAAATATATTATGAACACTTTTCTGTTACAGTGCTGCATCTCTTTTTAGACTCCTCCAAGTGATGACATGTGAGAACTATAGGCAAGTATGCTTTTAAAGTTGCAGCTTATAATGTAAACAGTTAAGTCACTTCTAAACATGAAAACTACCAGACATTTTGAAACACTGCATGGTCCAATCTCTATTGACACCATAACCTCGGATCTTCCACTGAAAAGTCTCAACCACAGAAGGCAGATTGTGTGTGTGTGTGTGTGTGTGTGTGTGTGACGAGAGAGAGTGAGAGAGAAAGAGGGAGATCATTTGGCAGCCTTCTTCTTCATATAATCCTATTGTTTCCCCTTAACAAAGCATTCATAAAACAGAGCAGATTACACCAAGGAAATATCTAAAGTGGCACAATGCGTCAATTTTGAGAATTTATGATGACAATTAAACAAATCTGCTGTGAGGTCATTGTGGTATTAGCACTTCCATCAACCCATCATGTTCAACCCCATCTCACTGGCAGGCTTGTTGTAGTTGCAGACTATAAAAGGAGAGAAAATACAATATATTCAAATAATTAAAATGGCATGACCAAAAAAGCCTTTGTGAGTACATGTAGAGACATACAGTACAAGCATGGTATCATAGCATTATTTGAAAATGAAATAAATGATACAGCAGAAAATAAAATGCAACTGAGACCGCGGGAATTAAGTGGAGAGGTGAAAGAGGGGATATGGTTCATGGCGTGTAGATAATTAGCTGACATTTTCGGAAGCTGTGTGAGAATGTCAAAAGTAACAACGACGGCCCGGCAAATTCATATTGAGCCAATGAGCGAGTCAGAAACGCCAGTTTGTGTGAATGTGTTGTGACAGTAAATTGGTGAGGGTGGAGACATTAGTGCAGACATAAGGGTGTGATGCAAAGATGTCCAGGAGTATGCCTACTGATACATTGTTAAAGGGGCTGACATAGATGACTGATCAATGGGTAGGTGTGTGTGTGTGTTTTAAAATATGATGTTCATACTTTTGGAGGGTCCATTCAAGACTTCTTCTGCTTCTCCAGCATCTGAGGAGCCAAAGAAAAGAACATGGTTTATACACCAGAGACGTTCAAAAAAGGCCTCCTCTTTGAACTTTGAACTTTGTAATTGACTTGAAAATGAGTCATCTACTTCAAAATTAAAACTTCCTTTGACCTTTCTCACAAACCCATTTCACATTAAAGCAAGATTAAAGCAGAGGTTGGTATCTTTTTCACTGTAATATTTGGCAAAACATGTCATAATAGCCATTCAGCTATCTGTGTGAAGTGCTCTGAGAGTAACAGGTAGATAAAAAGCTACTTTAATAAAACTTAGCAACTGACTCTGTGTTAGTACCTCTTTTCAGCCTTCTCCTGGCAAGTTTGATCTGATCTTGAAGAATCTGAACCCAGTCTCGTGGCCCGGGCAACTTCTCTATTCTGTGTTTAGTGCAGTATTTCTCTGTAAACACTGGACACAGTTCACACAACTATATGAACATTTCCTCTGTGTCATTATCGCTGTATCCTTGTGCAAAGAGAAGGATTAATTATTTTGTATCTTGTTCTCTCCCCTACCTTTAATGGCACCCACAATGTTCTGGTCCAGGCCCTTACGGTTATCATTGAGCCCCCTCTTCCTTTTCCCATTTGGTAAGGAGTTAGCAAGGGTAGCGTCGTCAAAGAAGGCACACACCTAAACATGTAGTTGCTCCATGTTAAACATTTTTTGAACCTTTGGTAAACATAGCTAATTATAGAAGTAAAGGTATTAGACATTGTTTTAATGAAATGTAAGTAACACGCAATGTCACATAAATAAAACAGCTACCACAAGCAAATGCTTCCATTGAATTGGCTCTAAAAAACACAGATGCGCACCAGTTTCCTGAACAGCAGGCTGCCAGAGCGTGTATAGTTGACCAGAATGGAGTCTAGCTGAGCCTTTGAGATATAGACGTCAAAATCCTCTGCAAGACGCACCTCAGACTGAAAGAAAAATAATAAAATAACACATGTCAATTGTGAGGTGCTATGGAAATGGTAAGTTAAAAAAAATAACAAGATAAATTCTGCTTTTAGCAGAAAAAAGAGATAACACAAACTGTTCAACATAAGTTATTGTTACAGGCATCACTATTAACAAAGCATGTGGAATCATTATCATGCAAAATGTAATATCTCACACTTTCACAAAATTATGATTTCATATCAAAAGAGGTCAGTGGAGACAAAGATCCTTTTATGGAGTCAAACATGGTCAGAGTGCTAAAGAGGGAAAGTTTCATAATAGAATAGAATAAGAGTCCTTGGTTCTGTATCCATATAAATATGGAAGAAATTAGTTGGATGAATTCAGCATGTGTATTTCCAATAGAAAAGTGTAGGATTTTTCATATAGCTACACATTTAGTTGAGTTCAAGTGGTAAAACAGCCTCATATTTATTTTCAGTGGAAGTGTACAAGTTAAGCACATAAAACACACAGGGACAACTGCACATTGATGAACACTAACATGCAGATTACCTCTAACAACTGTGGTTCCCTAGGCTGGTTCAGGAGAGGACTGCGTGTGTTGTTGAGAGGTACTAGTCTGTTCCGAGGAGGCAGAAGAGAAACCTCAGAGGAGGCCGGATGACTGTTGGTAGTGGCTGAGTCTTGCTCTTTCTTACTTTCCTCTCGCTTTCCAGATTCTGCAGGTGCAGCCGGTAGTTGTGATGCCTCCAAAGGGGCAATAGCAGCTCTTTGAGTACTAGACACATTAAGTGGTGCCACTCCATAGAGAGGCTTTCTCTTGCGGGGCCTACAGCGACCAGCGGGGCCTGGACCTAGACGAGGTTGGCATGGTGATGCTGCCTGTTCCTGTCTTTCCTTGGATGCTGGAAAAGAAGAAAAAAACACTTATACATTATATTTTCTCTCTCTCCCTTTCTCACATTCTCATAGCTTGAGAGTGTTTGTGTTCATCCACTGACCTTTTTGAGTGTGCATCAACCTCCTCATGGCACGCAGTTCCTGCAAAATAGCCTGCAAGGTGCCCTTACAGTTACACATACAGCACAGGGTTTCAGGCGCAGCAGGAGGGATCACATCTGCTGAAAAGTCAGGGGTTAGTGATCATCTAGTCAAACGCACAAACTCATACAAGCAAAATGTGCTTTCTTACCTGGTCTCTGACAACAAAGTGTGTAAATGAGGATTTGACTGTATGGATGAATTTGCCAAAAGTGTATCCGATGAACAGCACTGGACACTATATCCTTTCTATTCTATCGGCATCAGTTTAGTTTAGAAAGCTTAAGTTGTTGCTTCACATGCCTACCGTTAGCCTCATTCACTTTGATGGGATCCTTGGCATTGTTGTGGTTCCTCGTGGCTTTGGAGCAGGTGCTGTACTGGCCACAGCCTGGGCCGTTGGGGATGGGGGTGGGGAGGGATGAAGGCGAAGGCCGTGCTATGTCCCCTGCGGAGTTCCAGCTGTTACTCTGGTGCTCCTCTGATACAAGGGATAGCGGTGGAGGCTGAAGGACCCAGGTCAGATGCGTATCCTGGGGCCTATCCTTTGTAAAGCTGTCCTGCTCTTTGCCCACACGCTGATACGCCCTGCCGCCGGTCTTATCACTCAGAAGCCTCATCATTCCTGTGATTTGCCTCTTGATCTCCGTGCCCTCGTCACTCACCAAAACTACATTGAGAGAAAAGTGGTGGTCGGTGTGTGAGCACTGAGCAGTGAGATCTGCCACAATATACTGTATATCACGAAGGACAATACTCCTTAAAATGAAACGTACCATCAGGCACAGCAGCATCCTTCGGCTCTCCAATGTCATCTTTGCAGCTGGAATTTATCACAAATGAAGGGTGAAAATCTATAAGGGAGAAAGCAAGGTTTTATTATGAAATAAACAGTCAGAGTATGGCTGTGAAGTAATTAAAAAATATATCATTTTAAGACCTCTGTAACAGATAGTTGCAGGATAATGTTGCGGCCTTGCTTGTGCACACTGATTGAGACTTTGATGTGTGAACTGCAGCAGAACCCCCCATCCCATGAAGGAACCACCACCTGTAGGTAGTATGAAGTAGCCAAGACATGGTGACCTACAGCCCATAGCCTCAGAGAAAAGTGAACAAATGAGCTGCATGATGTATGTTCAACATGTTTCCACATCTTGGAATATTCGTTTACTTTATTTATTCTTGAATATTTGTGGACTGATGTCCAGGGCGGTTTTAGCCTCAGACTTTAATGGTTAGAGTTAGCTGGTAAGTCACAACCGAGACTATGGGCATTGTCGAGGCCATTGCTTTTGTGAGCCGTCTATGCTGGCATATATACAGCGCCAGACAAACACCCAGACACAGACGCGCGTCTTGCGAGGTATTGCATACATACAGAAGCCTACCTTCATCCGTGACCAGTTTAAAGCTCTGTGACTTCCTTCTCCTCTTCCTTTCCCCAAACTGCATCTTCAGAGGGGGTTACGCTTTACAGAATACAGTAGCCTAAGTCGTGCAGTCGAAAATCGCTCTTCAGAAAGACAGAATCAGTGACTATAAGCTCAGCGGAATCACTGTCCGTCTCACTGATTAATCAGTTAAATTTCTCCTCGTGCGTCGCTACAGTTCCTGTCATCAGCACATTTCCACCGTGCAAGGCTTTAAAATGCACCTGATGAATGTTATAATATGATCCATTCCCGCTCCCCACATGATGCTGGGTGTCCCCTCTCTCCATGTAAATAAATTAATAGCTTTAATATTTAAGAATCTTCACATATCCCTTTGCGCCACCTGATGGTTCTCATCTAAAAGGTCGAGTCAGAAATGTTGTGTACAGACAATTGACGGTGTTTAGACGAAAGCAAGACTTATAAACTTTTTTTTATGGAGTCTCAAATTAATTAGGCTATAATAGACAGCCTAGCCTACTGTCAAAGCAACTCGTAAAGCAACTCGCAATCTCAGTAAAACAATTAAATCAACCATTATTTATCTAACCTTTATTTATAGGCTACTCGAGATATCAATTGAGGGGTGACCCTCATTTGCAATGGTGTCGAGATAGCATATGACTTAATGCTTAGTTAATGTTATTGACGGTTAAGGCTTATCAAGCTTATAAAGCCTCAACTAACTGTTAATGCCTATAGTTATTAACGGTAAATTAATGTTTGGTTAGGCATTAACTATGCTTAGTTTTAACGGTAAGTTAATGTTTGGTTAGGCATTAACTATGCTTAGTTAGTTGAGTAATACTAAGTTAAGCAATAACTTAGCAAATCAGTTCGTTAGTGCTTATTTCCTAAGGATTTATTAATGGTAAGTTAATGATGAGTTAATGTTTAGTATGCTGAACTAAGCATTAACTACAGTTAATTGTTGTACCCTTATTATAAAGTGTTACCTTTTATTTGTATAGACATGTAGGCCTGATTGATTTCTATCTGATCAAAGGCTGATTTTTCCCTCCCTGAAGTCATGGCAAGTGCTGGCCGTCTGGTGTAAGCCTAATCATTTTTAGCCCGCATATTTCGTAGAAGAGACTGATCCTCACAGATTATTTTGTAGCCTAACAAAACCATATAAGAGAGAAACAATGTGATCAACTTTTCTTCTTATTTTTTTAACAGTGCTTTAAATATATAGCCTATATTTTTTTTGTATAGCCTATTTTTCCAACTAGCCCCTGGAAAATTAACATAGCCTATAAAATATACATTTCTACTTTTATTTTGAAAAAGAAAATCAACAACGCAGAGCACATTACTCCATTACTGTGCTCCCACTGCTCTTAAACTGAAATGTAGGTGCGTTTTATGTTGACTTCCGGTTAAATTGTCGGTCATCATGATGATCATTTCTGTTTAGTTCTATGGTCATTAGGACCACCAGACTGAGGCTGGGGCATTGTGGACTCGCAAGGGATTTACAGAAACTTGGGAAACATGAAAATGGACTATGTGGAGCGTGTAACAAACAGAAAACAGTAAAACAAATCCTGATGGAATATAGGCCTACTGGACTCACTAGGCATAGAGAACAGAATGTAGGCCTATGCAGCACCAGTGAAAAGCCTGGGCACAACATCGGTTACATTTAAGAGCCTTCTAAATCCCATCGAGAACCAGCCTGGGACTATAAAAATTGTCCTGGATTTTATAAAGGCCAATAGATTATTCCTATGAAAATAGGATGGACTGATTGCGTTTTGAAATATGTTTTGTTTATTTATTTTTGTCCTGTGGGTGGCAGCAATGTGCCGCAAAGGCATACAGTCTGCTGGAAATTAAAAGAAGAAGAAGAATTGTCAAGCTAACAGCCTTGCACTAATAGTTCTACGTGAGGGGTTATTTGGTGAATTAAACGAACAAATAGTACAATTACTTTACCGAAATGGACATTATAAAAGCTGAGATTGCCAGGAAAAGGAAACTCCTCGAAGACAAACACCTCGTTGACGTGAGTAACTTATTGAGTTGCTTGTTTTTGTTAGCTTGGTAAAAAAAAAAGCCCTGTTTCTAAAAAAAAGTGCGTAGCATTAACTTCAGTCACGCTGTCTTTGTTTGTATGACAGTATTTTGTCATATTTAGTCCAACACAGAGGAATAAAAGATGGGATTCGTTGGGTAAAATTTAACAATTATGTATAGAAGATTTACACTCTATAACGTTATAGTAAAATAGAAGGAAAGTATGGTATCTTTGTTTTGAGAGCGTTGCCATGTGATGCAACTCTTGTCCTAACTGCTGTTGTATGATTTTTTCTTTGTATGGCATTATATATATATATAAAAGTGCAATAAAAGTTAAATATCTTTCTCCTTCAGGACTCCAAGAAATTCTTCAAAAGGGCTGATCTGGCGCGATCAGAACAAGAGGATTACTTCACAAGAAGCGGATATAAGGTGGATGTCAACATCACTGTCTTTCACACAAACCTATTTAAATCACTACCTTTCTTCATTTCAGTTGTATCTCTACTTCAGCAGGACACTCTTATACTGTGGTTAAAGGTGAAGCCATCGATTCTGGAGATTTATTTTTTTGTCAAAATCACTTTTTGTAAAAATCAGTAAATATATCTCCTCATGATGTGCTACCTGTTTGTACTGTGTGTGCCACGCGCACACTGAAGAAAATTCAATGTTAGTACACATTCTCTGTAAACAGGCATTTTGCTAGATATGGTCGTCCCTCGTTGTTTACATACCCTTTGTTTTTACATACCAGAGCCTAGGCTGTCTATTAACACAATTTGTTTTTGTTCAGCGCACACACAGTATGAACAGGTAGCAGATCATGAGGAGATATTCACTGATTTTGACAAATAAACTTTCTCCAGAATCACTGACTCCCCCTTTAAACATTTTTGCCAGGAAACAGAATCAGGTCAGGCTTTGATGCCCAGAGGGGTATACTACGAAGCGAGATTAAGGGCTGAGCGAGGTCTGTTGAGTCTAAAGCGGTCTAAAGCCAGAATTTTCAGTATCACGAAAGGTGGCTCTCTTTTTACCTGGCTAGATCACCGTGGTAACAGAGGCTGCACGGCTAACCTGCTCAGAGCAGTTTTTGTTTCAGAGTTTGAGCTTAAATTCGGCTCTTAGAGCGCTGCCCTTCAAGGAAACTACACATTTAGAAATCCCGCGGACCTGACAATATTGTCTGAGCGCTACATTCTTCTCACTGAGGAAACTGTTACATCTAAACTTATTGATCAGTAAGTTAATGAACGAAACGAAGCCGTGACATTAGGCTTACAGAGTGAACTGTAACATCGCGCCGGGGCTTTTTGCCACATGCATACAGTTATTGAAAATGTAAAATAGCCTAGACCTACTGTATGCAGCGCCACTCTATGCTCTCCTCTCAAATGATTTTACCTGGCGATCTACACACACTGGCGCTTAATAAAGCGTTCTATAAAATCACAGGTTGCAACATTATTTCACTGCTTCTTTCTTTTCATCAGTAGCGATTACAGTTGGGACGTGACAGGTGACAGCTGTCACAGTTCGGACATCGTTGCAGACTCGCAGGTTAAGCTTCTCACAGTAGATTCATATTTGTCCGAAAAATCCAGACTACAGGTATTTTAATGTAGGCCTATTGGTATTTGTAAGATTCAAATAAAAGGCTAATAGTCTAAATCAAAATTGTATTCATTATGATGTGGCCCAAAACTAAATGATTTTCCATAGGCTATTCATTTGGGGACAGTGTCAGACTTAAATTACATTCTTAAGTGTGGGACTATAGGCGTAGAGCTATAAATATAGCAAAGTAGCATATATATATTAGGCTAAATGGTATAGTGTTTAAATCCGAGTTCAAAGTTGAATTGTTTTATAATGTCACGTTACGCACTGCGAGAACGATCGGCAAGATAAATAAATAATTTCCATGCTGGCAGCATTCCACTCTCCTTAGCCTATTTGCAGTAAGAGTTTTTTTCGGCTCTCTGTTTTCTGCTGTAATAGCCTAATTCAGACTGACAAACTCTTCCTCTTGAATGAAGTTGGCGACACACTTTTGTTTTACTCAGCTGCTCACAATCAGTCCGTTTGTGTAAAGTTAGCGGCACAAGATCAGTCCAGTCTGTGCGGAAGCAGAGTCAAATGACGGCCAAACGCCCCCTCTCATGGGGACGCGCACAGAGCCTGAAGCTGAAACCCTCGTTCAACAAAAGAGGTGGATAACTGCCTTCGTGATACCGGTTAGCTCTGAGCGAGGGTATGTGTTATGTTGAACCAGATCAAAAAAAGAGAGCCGGGCTCTTTTGAGTTTGCTTTGTAGTATACCCCTCTGGTGTACACATTGGTGTTTGTATATTTGTTTACTGTGCTGTTTTTTCCCAACCTGCCTCTGCTGCCTGCATCTGTAGGTTAAGAGAGAGACTCCTGGGAGCCAGGTATGGGACTGCACAGTGAAAGCAGCAGACAGGATGCATGATAAAAGGACTAAACACACTGTCCCAAAGGCTTCTGCTTCCTTGGCACCCTTTCTTAAAGTTTACTCTCTAAAGCCAGTAAAAGTAAAAGCACAAATAACGTGGTGGAATTCTCAGAAATAATCTGTGGTGAGGGCTGGGTGTTTTGGAGCAAGATAATGACATAAATCGGTAAACATATTCTCTTATACAGTATCTGACCTAGAGAACAGGAAAGTTTCTCCAGCTTTCCACTGCTCAATATCCTTTCGTGATCAATATAGTCTCTCCCAGGTCATTTCGAAAATACATTAAGGATTCTATTATATTCTGAATATATTCACTTGCTGAAACCCACCATTGTTGATATTTATGCTTTTAACAATGAATTTTTATTTGCGCAGCACCCCATACGAACTGGACTATATGCTTTCCAGTTAGGTTGTGCAAACTATTTTCTGCAACGATGACTTGTCAGAAAGCAAGGGAACAAGGAAAATAATCCACAGAGCCAAAGTGGGACACAGGCATGGTGTGGATTTGAGAATGGGATACTGAACTGAAAAAAAAAACTACTATAAGTTTCCCCTGGTTTTGTGTCACTGGTTTGCATTGCCTTGTAACAAGCTTCTCTATGGAAAGTTGCATTCTTTGCAGACGTGCAGTGTATATTTTGATTATTTAAGACAGTTTTGACTTCATTTGTTTTTTAGAAGGCTTTTAATTTGTGATCTGTTTCTTTTTGTTCCTTTTAGATTGTGCTCCTTTAGCCACAATCTAAGAGTGTCAGGATGCATGTGCCCTGTTAAAGCATGGTCTGGTGGCATTCTTTGAGTTTCCTTGTTGCCAAAAGAAAAGAAAATAGAATGTGTTTGATTAGGCTATAGGCAGTGCTGCTGTAAGCATACAAATTCCACTAATTAAGAGTTACTAGATAGATGTTAGATTATGCATGCTTTTATGTCGGTAATTTATAAGGTGACTTGTATTCATAGAAGACCCTTTGGTACGATAGGGATGTTAATGTTGGCAACCCAACTATCAGTACCGCACTCAGCAAGACACAGCAGATGCTTTTCAAATGATCCCAGTTTCTTAAATCAGGACCTTCATATTACCCTCCACAACCCTCCAGTAACTCCAATATATCTATTTTCTCTCCACATTGCCCTGAAGATCGATAAGAAGGAACAAGATGAGCCTTCCACCTCAGCCAATCCAGTGTTAGAAATGGAACTAACAGAAGAGAAGCTGCCAATGTCACTGTCACGACAGGAAGTGAGTCAACATAAATAAAAATGAAGACCTACCTCACAGTCATTTGTTCTTCCCATATTACAAATTGAATGTGTCTTCTGCATGGTTGTGTTTTACGTAGGTGATTCGACGGCTTAGAGAACGAGGGGAACCTATCCAACTGTTTGGAGAGTCCGACTATGAAGCCTTCCAGAGACTCAGGAAAATTGAGATTCTGACCCCAGAAGTGAACAAGGTAGGACAAAGTGTATTTTGAAGTGGAACATAACATTATTGGCCATTTATTTTCTATGTGCAGTCACTTAAAGTTTTATAGAAGAATAATTGATAATGTTGTTGCGAGCAAAGCTTAACCACTTATTCCCATGTTCTAGTGTGAATAAAGGTGAATGTTGCTGTTTTAATGGGATTTATTTTAATAGCGTTTTGTATTGTTCCCATTGGTTAAGTACAGTACGCTGATTGACACGGCTTCATGCTACCTCTGCATTTAGGGCTTGAGGAATGACCTGAAAACAGCCATGGACAAGATTGACCTGCAGTACCTGAACGAGATTGTTGGAGGAACAGAGCCAGGAGAAATTGACACACAGCACAACCTAAAAGTGCACGAAGAAAACACCACTATAGAAGAACTGGAGGTACAGTGCATGGTTATATTTGCAGCTAAATTATTCATTACCAATACTTTTAATGTAGTCACTAGAATATTGTTTTAATGTCCAAATGAATCACAAACTGAGTAATGCAAAATGTAACCACTTGTGCCTTTTAAAAATAAATAAAAAATATGTTAAATATCATTGTCAGGTATAAGTAAGTCATGGTTATGATTTATGTCAAATTATGTAATTTGTCCCTGATTCTGAAACCATCTTTAAGGCTATGGGTCAAACACTGGGCAAAGGAGATGATGATGGCGACCAGGATCTTATCTACAAATTTTTGAGGGTAAGTCAAGATGTTTAAAAAATAAATGCACACCTCTACTATGTGTGTTTTTAATGCTGATGTTTATAATTCAATTACAGTATTGATTTGCATTGTTGGTACATATATATGTCAAGGTTTTTTTGTGATGTGGTGTTTTTTTATGCTTTTAGCATAACAAATAATTGTAAAATGTGTCTAGTTTCTGTAATTATGTTAATTGTTTTTAAATAGCCAGAAAAAAAGATGTGTACTTTACTGATTATAGCGACAGCTTTCCAATAAAGGCCGCTAAGAGGCTTAAGTGGGCTCCAGGCAGTTACGCGTCAATCAATTTCCAAGTCCGTTGATGAGTATAGTTTGAGAATTTAATAAATGAAGGCAGAATGACAACTGACGAGGGTATTGAAAACAAATAAATAAAAGATAAACTGCTGTAATTGACGGTTGTTTGACGATAGTTTGTTGGTAAACAGAAAATGGCATCAGGAGCGCCACTAACCCCCTTTGTCTCTTAACCCCCGCCCGCCACAAGTGCACAGGTATATAGATTAAACCACACCCACACCCACATGTGTCAATCAAACGGAAGTGTGTGTAACTTTTCAAAATAAATAATAAACAAATAGACCAAATGTGCATTTTGGCCCCTACACTGATTGCTACCAGGTCATTCAATTGATCATGTTGTCTAATAACCATCACAAAGCAGAAGACGTAATATAAAGACATAAACCCATTTATCACTCAGGTGGTTGTGATTGAGAGTCAATTTACTAAAACCTGTTTCTTGTTGTATTATAGTTTCTTCTTGGTACTTGGGCCAAAGATTTGAACAGCCGGGAGGACCACGTGAAGCGAAGTGTTCAGGGCAAGCTGGCCAGTGCAACCCACTCACAGACCGAGTCTTACCTCAAACCTCTCTTCAGGAAGCTCAGGAAGAAGGTAACATTTGTGGTGATTGTGAAAAAAAGCTACAATGATATTGTTTATAGGGTGTGAATTTATATTTTCCTTTTCTAAACTTACTATTATTTCTTCCAGAATTTACCAGCTGACATCAAAGAGTCAATCACAGACATTATCAAATTCATGTTGGAGAGAGAATATGTCAAGGTATGTCATAATCTGTTTAAAAGTGATTTTGAACTTGTTTAGCCTCTTTAATAATCTAAATGTGTCAACTTATTCATCTATATGTTCAGGCAAATGATGCCTATCTGCAGATGGCCATTGGTAACGCTCCCTGGCCTATCGGTGTGACAATGGTGGGTATCCACGCTCGTACTGGCCGAGAAAAGATCTTCTCCAAGCATGTGGCCCACGTTCTCAATGATGAGACACAGAGAAAATACATCCAGGTGAGAACCTTATCGCTTACAGAAAGTTTAAATGCAATTTTCATTATTTAGCTTTATGAAACATAATTGTATGACTTGGATTCATGAGGGACTATTCACATACTGAAACCTGCTAACACAGTAGCTATATTGCATTTTGAATCATTCTTTCAGTGTACAGTCACAGTAGCTGCATTTGTCATATGTTAATAATGTGTAATTAAAATGACTGCTGAATTTTATAAAAGAGGTCAGGGTTGATGTTGTGGACTGGTCCAAAACAGTAGTTCCTAGACGTTAACAGGATATGTTATACAGTCATTTGCACAATGTTTCTCCTGAAATACTGTAATCATGACATATCAATGTTAATAGGTCGAAGAAATGGCTAAATATGTTTCTAGGCAATTTGAGAAATGAATTCACCTGGTGGAATATAGTTGTCCCATTATTATACTTTTCATTATCAGCTCATATTTCCTTTTTATTTATTTTTCTTCTACAGGGACTGAAGAGGCTTATAACTAAATGCCAGAAACACTTCACAACTGTCCCATCGAAGTGTGTTGAGTACAATGCTTCCTAACTTGGAGCTTTAGCTCAAGTTATACCAAGGCTGTCGGGTCCATTGTACCACAATCCAAAATGGGAATTTGCTTAGAGTTCATGGAATGCCTAATGTGGGGTTTTAGCAGGAATTTCTCAAAAATGTGTATATCATGAGTCTTCAAATAAGAAAGGATTTTGTGGGTGACACAACTGTCCGAGAAATGAATAATTTAAAGACAAGTTTTTGTGAGTAAGACCTGTTTGATACAGACAGAAATGTGTTATTGTGTAAATGTAATGAAATCTCAGATTTAGCTGGAGAAAGCTTGAGACTTATTAGACGTGTGCTTGTGTAACCCAGAAAATTGGGTCCTGTTATAGTTTTTTATTTGCCATATTTTTTCCTTATTTCTCATAAAGTTTACCGTTTCTGTACTTTGTCTGTACTATTCCATTAATTCTCATATTGTTTACCTGTTGGTTCATTAAGCCATCAATCAGGAAGGTAAGCCCCGCCTTTACATAGCTGTCCGTAAATCCCAGAACGATAACACAAGAAGCAGAAAATGAGTCAAACTGTAACAAGTGGCAATTATTAAACTGTATACACACAGAGTTGAAATTGAAGGGAAACATAACTGAAGCTAGGTTTTTTTTGGAGTCATTGGAAACCCTCTTGAGAATCTGGATCGAATTCCCCTTTGACGAAGGGGTGACAAGCCAGTGAACATACCTCCTTATCCAAAGGAGTGGATGGAGATAACGTGCCGAGGAGGAAACCATTCTTCCTTTACCTCCATCACTTGAGTATATCAGGTGAAAGCGCTCTGAAGTGCCACACATGACGACTTGACCTTTTGACTTTTTTGAACTGTTTCTGGCTTGACATTCCCTCTTTTACTAAAGCATGCAGAACTGGCGAACCAAGGAAACTAAAGGAACAAAAACTTAACTTAAAGGAACACTTCAAGGAATTAAAAAAATAATAATTTTATGGACATTTTTCCGACATTTAATGAGAGTTGTTTCTGATTCAATGTTATGGTATATACTGTAAAACATTGCTGCATATTCTTTATTGCACTGAACTCAAATCTATTTTTTTCTACACATTTTAATACAATCAATTTAAAAGTACCCTGTGGCCCCAAGATTCATTGTGTCGTCACTTTATTATTTCCCTCACGAACCTAGTCATTGGTCCATATCAGGGTACTCTACTGTCCCTAAAGGGTTACAAATCTAGGATGGATTTCTTTTGACACAACTGCACTTAAGCAACCTTGACAATTTACTGCATTGAGTTTCACTTTTATTTTTGGTGCATTATTCTTACAAAGTGGAAGTTGTGAAATCAGAGAATGAATCAGTGAACTTACTCACATCTGATGCACATGCCTTCAGTTGGTAAAGAAGTAACTGTTATTGTCGAGTTCCAACATGAGGCTGCAGTCAAAGAGCTTGAGAAACGCTACTTACCTTTTGACCGATCTTGCACTGCACTTGTGAAGTAAGTTCCCCTGTAACCGAAACCTACCTGTCTGAGCTCATGCTTACAACTGAACCAGAAATTACGTCACAGGCTTGTAGCAAGAATGATTGACATGCCTTCACTTGGTAAATAAGTAACTGTTATTGTCGAGCTCCAACATGAAGCTATGTCAATGAGCTTGAGAAACGCTACTCACCTTTTGACCGATCTTGCACTGCAAAACCAGAAGTTGTGGGCCGTATTCAATGCCTATCAAGTGTTTAAAGTTGTGAAGTAGGTTCCTCTGTAACCAAAACCTACCTGTCCGAGCTGAGTGATTTAGCAAAAAGGAGTAGCAGGTCTTTTGAAGTGATTTTGAAGGTGGAGTTGGGTAGGATAGGAGAGTCTGTGGGGAGGGAAGTCTCAGTAAATGTTGCTGAAACCCCTGTAGAACAAGAGTAATTTTCCCCCACAGATGAATCCCAAGCAACACTGTCTTTCTCCCCTAATGGTGAATATGTACAGCCAGTATGTGCCACCCCTCAGCCTACTGTGACTTTCTCAAAAACCATTCAATATGAAGGTAAGAAAATGCAAACCCCCCAGATACCATCCGAACTACCCAGCACACCTGAGATGCAACGTGTCATCGTGGAGAACATCGTAAGAAGCCTTTCTCTGGAAGAGCTCCGCTTGAGACCGCTACCTACCCCTGGCTGGCAGGATTGTCCACATACACATTCAACATCAAATACAGAGCCAGTGTAGTGTATTTCGTTATGACACATTCTAAGATTACTGATAATCAGGAGATTGTTTAATTACATACATAATTAACTATAAGGGGAGCCAGGAGCAGCTCTCGTGGGTATATGTGTGTGCAGGATAAGAATGTGAACTGCTTAGTTGAGGAAGCCCTTAGGGAAAACTTTTGTAGATCATTCAGTTTCACACAACAAAGGAGACTCCGAGGTGACTGTCTTGTGAGGGCAATTTAGGACAGCCTGGTTAAGAGTTAACAGCTAATTTATTGGCCCCTGGCTAAAGGGATTGTCCTAAAGTTACTGAATCAGACTTCTTGGCGCCCCACGAGATATTGCCTCCAGGGATTGATTAACACAGATGTCCTCTGAACAGTATAGGTTGGAGTTAGTTAGGGTCCACCAATCAGGTGTTAGGAGGAGCGGAGCTTACTGACCTAAGGACCAATCAGCTCACTTAGATTTGCAGGTTAAAGGCCACCACAATGCAGGAAGAGACAGGTCTTTTTGCTTACAGGAACTCTTCATAGCTTTTTCTTTTATACATGTACCTCTATTAGTTTTTTGGCTACAAACACTTTAACTTGTATTGGCTTCATTTTGACTGCAGGATGAGTTTTGTTGTTTAAATAAAAGAATTGTTCCTGAGACCTCATCTGCCTCAAACGGCGTCTTCTTTCATCAACCTGCTACCAACGCCATTTTTCTGAGTAAAGGCCGAAAGATTAACAGCACCAGCAAACACAATCTCGATGCAGATGGTCTATGGGTCTAACCTGAAGGCCTCATGGTGTGGTGAAAGATGACACGAGTTTTGAGAAGGAAGGTCGCATCCAAGAGTTCAGATTCCATCTAATGTAATCTTTCAAGGATGTAGGGCCTCAGGTCCTGCTTGCAGACACAGTCGCCGCAACCTGCCAGAAACATATTTCCCGATGCAGAATGACTTGTCTTCCTTAGGGCATGTACAATCTCTTGCCATGTCTCCTGCTGCTATCCCTGTCATGTTTCGAACAAGAGGATTTAAAGAATGGTCTTCTGACAACACCAAAATATAGTCAACCTGAACTTATGCAACCAAAATACCTGCCAATTACATAGCTGACTCCCTTGATCTTCACTTGATCTTGAATTATTGGGAGTGTCTTGAGCTACAAGATGATCTTCTTTACCGAAAGCGCCTGTCTGGAACGGAGATCCTGGTGCAGTTCGTTCTCCCAGAGCCCCTTAGATCCACTGTGTTGCAAAACCTTCATGATGATATGGGCAATCTAGGAATCGCGCAAACAGTTGAACTTGCCAGATTTCGCATCTATTGGCCCAAAATGGCCTTAGAGACTGAGAGGAAAGGGACTTGTGAGAGATGTGTCTGCAGAAAAGCCCCACCTGACAAGGTGGCCCCTCTTGTAAACATCAATACCACCAGGCCATTGGAGCTCCTCTGCATGGACTTCCTCTCAATAGAGCCTGATAGCAAGAACACAAAGGACATTTTAGGGAAAGGACACAGAGCCATACCTGATATGGGACAAGGGGACACAACCAATGAGGTGTCTGAAACCCTTCTCAGGACAGTCTGAACCTGAGGCTTAAGACAGTGATACGAACATGCACACATTTGTAATTACTGGAGCCTAAAATAACATTACATAGGCCTATTTCAAAAACTAGATGGCCTATAGCCCACATTTTTGCTGTTTTATTATGCCCAAAGAATAGTGATTGCTCTTCAAATTATAAGCTTTGATGTTGGTTTAGGCTTATATGATGAATATCTTAAAAAAAATAACAGATAAAATATATATCTCTACGTTTTTATTTTGAAAAAAAAAATCAACAAAGAAAAGTCAATCACAGAAGACTCTTATACTGAAATGTAATTGAGTTTTGTGTTGACTTCCGTTTAAATTGTCTAGCTAAAAGCGTTGTCCTCTTAGTTCTAAATGTCGGGTTTAATTGTTGAATTTAAAGAATAAATAGTATATTTACTTTACCGATATGGACATAATAAAAGCTGAGATCGCCAGGAAACGGAAACTCCTCGAAGACAAACAGCTTGTTGACGTGAGTTACTGATTGAGTTGCTTGTTTTTGTTAGCTTGGTACATTAGCCCTGTTGCTAAAATGTTGCGTTAGCGTTAACATTGTTCAGTAAACAACTGTCTTTGTTTTCAGATGTATCGATAGATGTATTTATACAGTCAGTGTTGAACTGTACGTGCACGTCATATATAACGTGAATGCCCTAGACATAGTAAAATGATAGCAGACTGAGAGTAGTAAATGTGAACACGTAATTTTGGATTATCATCATGTGGCTTTCCTGAAATTTTACTTGATATTCTAACTAAACTCAAGTCACGCTTATCCTAACTGCTTATTTACAGTTTAGTTTAGTTTATTTGTTTATAGTTTCGTGGACAGTCCCCTTTGAGAAGGAGCAGCTTTTAATATTATATTTCTTAATAATCTAGCCGTGCTTGCCTTCCACTTCAAACAATATATCCCACACTCAGAAAAACATCTATTCAATATACAGCTATAACTATAGTTTAGTAGGCTATACGTTCAGAATATAATAATAATCTTCTGTGTGATACAACAATTTGGAATCATGTTTGGAATACGACTAGGTGTTGTCTGCCAGTACAGCAAGTGTGTCATGTGTCGATACTGTTTTTCAGTCTTCTTCAATCCAGATATTGTTGAGGAAACTAAAGTCTCCCTCCTTCATAAACGTCGTTACTCTTTTAATCATGCTCTTCCTTGACTTTTTCTGTTACTGGTCTGGTAAAATAAGCTGTCATGGTACTTTGTAGACTTTGTTTAATTGTTCGTCATGAGACCTCCTCTATCATGCCCATGTGAAACTGGGAATTTGTTATTTAATTGCTTACATGTATTACAGTATGTTGTCACATTTATTCCAACACATAGGAATTAAAGATTATTTCCCTTGGGTAAAATTGAACAATTCTTAATTGAAGATTTACAACATATAACTTTATAGTAGAATAGAAGGAAAGCATCTGGTATCTTTGTTCTGAGAGCGTTGCCATGTGATGCCACTCTTGGCCTAACCGCTGTATGATATTTTCTTTTTATAACACAATAAATACATCTAGTTTCAACGTGCAATAAAAGTTAAATATCTTTCTCCTTCAGGACTCCAAGACATTCTTCAAAAGGGCTGATCTGGCGCGATCGGAACAAGAGGATTACTTCAGAAGAAGCGGATATAAGGTGGATGTCAACATCACTCTGTCTCTCACACAAACACAATCTAAATCACTGCTTTTCTTCAGTCCAGTTTTATCTCGTGTTTAGTTGGACACTCTTATACTGTGGTTAAAGGTGGAGTCGTCGATTCTGGAGAATGTTTTTTTTTGTCAAAATCACATTTTATCAAAATCAGTGAATATCTCCTCATGATACTCTACCTGTATGTAGGCTACTGTGTGTGTGTGTGTGTGTGTGTGTGTGTGTGTGTGTGTGTGTGTGTGTGTGTGTGTGTGTGTGTGTGTGTGTGTGTGTGTGTGTGTGTGTGTGTGTGTGTGTGTGTGTGTGTGTGTGTGTGTGTGTGTGTGTGTGTGTGTGTGTGTGTGTGTGTGTGTGTGTGTGTGTGTGTGTGTGTGTGTGTGTGTGCTGAAAAAAAATCTGTTGTTAATACACAGCCTAGGCTCTGTAAACGGGCATTTTGCTAGATATGGTGGGCCCCTTTGTTTACGTACCCTTATTTTACATACCAGTTTACAGAATCTAGGCTGTGTATTAACACCAGATTGTTTTTCCAGTGCACACACAGTACATACAAGTAGGGGATCATGAGGAGATATTCACCGATTTTGACAAAGTGATTTTGACAGGAGTTCTCCAGAATCACTGACTCCCCCTTTAAACACGTTTGCCAGGAAACAGAATCAGGTCAGGCTTTGATGCCCAGGTGTACACATTAGTGTTTGTATATTTGTTTACTGTGCTGTTTTTCCCCAACCTGCCTCTGCTGCCTGCATCTGTAGGTTAAGAGAGAGACTCCTGGGAGCCAGGTATGGGACTGCACAGTGAAAGCAGCAGACAGGATGCATGATAAAAGGACTAAACACACTGTGTCCCAAAGGCTTCTGCTTCCTTGGCACCCTTTCTTAAAGTTTACTCTCTAAAGCCAGTAAAGGTAAAAGCACAAATAACGTGGTGGAATTCTCAGAAATAATCTGTGGTGAGGGCTGGGTGTTTTGGAGCAAGATAATGACATAAATCGGTAAACATATTCTCTTATATCTGACCTAGAGAACAGGAAAGTTTCTCCAGCTTTCCACTGCTTAATATCCTTTCGTGATCAATATAGTCTATCCCAGTTCATTTCGAAAATACATTAAGGATTCTGTTATCTTCTGAATATATTCACTTGCTGAAACCCACCTTGTGCTTCCAATACTCCACCATTGTTGATATTCATGCTTTTAACAATTCATTTATATGCGCAGCACCCCCTACGAAAACTGGACTATATGCTTTCCAGTTATGTTGTATACACTATTTTCTGCAACAATAACTCAGAAAGCAAGGGAACAAGGAAAATAATCCACAGAGCCAAAGTGGGACACAGACATGGTGTGGATTTGAGCATGGGATACTGAACTTAAATAAAAAATAATTCAGTTATCAAGCTGCACTTCTTATTTTGCCCATAATCTTTGACAGAAGTTTTAAAATGTAAACCTACTACAAGTTTCCCCTGGTTTTGTGTCACTGGTTTGCATTGCCTTGTAACAAGCTTCTCTATGGAAAGTTGCATTTCTGTTTGAGGCTTAAAATGTTAAACTTATCAAGCTATAGTCTTTGCACACATGCACTATACTGTGTTTATTTAAGAAAGTTTTGACTTCATTTGTTTTTTAGAAGGCTTTTTTATTGTCCGTTTCTTTTTGTTCCTTTTAGATTGTGCTCCTTTAGCCACAATCTAAGAGTGTCGGGATGCATGTGCCCTGTTAAAGCATGGTCTGGTGGCATTCTTTGAGTTTCCTTGTTGCCAAAAGAAAAGAAAATAGAATGTGTTTGATTAGGCTATAGGCAGTGCTGCTGTAAGCATACAAATTCCACTAAATTAAAGTTATGAGATAGATGTTAGATTATGCATGCTTTTTTTTCTGTAATTTATAAGGTGAATTGTATTCATAGAAGACCCTTTGGTACGATAGGGATGTTAATGTTGGCAACCCAACTATCAGTAACGCACTCAGCAAGACACAGCAGATGCTTTTCAAATGATCCCAGTTTCTTAAATCAGGACCTTCATATTACCCTCCACAACCCTCCAGTAACTCCAATATATCTATTTTCTCTCCACATTGCCCTGAAGATCGATAAGAAGGAACAAGATGAGCCTTCCACCTCAGCCAATCCAGTGTTAGAAATGGAACTAACAGAAGAGAAGCTGCCAATGTCACTGTCACGACAGGAAGTGAGTCAACATAAATAAAAATGAAGACCTACCTCACAGTCATTTGTTCGTCCCATATTACAAATTGAATGTGTCTTCTGCATGGTTGTGTTTTACGTAGGTGATTCGACGGCTTAGAGAACGAGGGGAACCTATTAGACTGTTTGGAGAGTCCGACTATGAAGCCTTCCAGAGACTCAGGAAAATTGAGATTCTGACCCCAGAAGTGAACAAGGTAGGACAAAGTGTATCATGTCACTATAAGCCATAACTTTTCTATGAGCGGTCAACTTTACCGAAGCAAATTTCAAAATTATACCGTCAACAAAGCTTGAGACAAGTTCTGTGAAGTTTTGATCACGTATTCATATGTTGTCAATAAAGGTGAATGTTGCTGTTTTAATGGGATTTATTTTAATAGCGTTTTGTATTGTTCCCATTGGTTAAGTACAGTACACTGATTGACACGGCTTCATGCTACCTCTGCATTTAGGGCTTGAGGAATGACCTGAAAGCAGCCATGGACAAGATTGACCAGCAGTACCTGAATGAGATTGTAGGAGGAACAGAGCCAGGAGAAATTGACACACAGCACGACCTCAAAGTGCATGAAGAAAACACCACTATAGAAGAACTGGAGGTACAGTGCATAGTAATATTTGCAGCAAATGTATTCATTTCTAATTCTTATTTATGTAGTCACTAGAATATGTTTTTGTTGTCCAAATGAATCACAAACTGAGTAATGTAACATTTAATCAGTTGTACATAAAAATAAAATAAATTATGGTAAATTTAGGGGAGAACGAGGTCGATAGGCACACTTTTTACTCTAGTGTGAATTGCTCATCACCAAAAAATCTTTCAATAGTCATTCCTACATTAAAGCCACTACGAGTAACATGGTCCGTTGGCGGCCCTTTTGGACAAAAGCGGTAGTATTTTTACGACGCCCACTGTCGCAAAGCTGTTTTCTAGCTCGTGCCAGGCGTGCGAGTGTTAACTGAGAAGGGCGCAATATAGTGCATATCCGTGTGTTGAAAGTGTGAGGGCACGGACTCTTTTCGGCTCCGTGAGAGTGGTTAGTGACACTGCATCAACTAATGCCAGTCAGTGCCACACACACCTGATTGCAATGAGTTGATGCTGCAGTGTCACCTAACTACTCTCTCTTACGAAGCTGAAAGATTACGTGTCCTCACAGAAAGCGAATGAACGAGAGACGGCAGTTAGTATGGATCACGATGAGGTAATGTGTTTGTGTTGTTGATGTAAATAATGACTATTTCAGGTGAATAATGGTTATCTGATGATGGTGAAGCAAAGCAAACTTTGTGTTAGTACCAACCGCTCATTCATTTAGGAGTAAACACTGCAGTCTAGTTCACTCCTGTGAAATTGTTACGGGACCGTCAATACTATCCCGTGTCAGTTTGGAGCTGAGCCGCGCCAAACTCACACCCAGCTGACACACGGCTAAATCAGCTGTGTGTCAGCTTGAGCCTATTCCTTGCGAGCCACGTGTCGAGCAGCAAAAATACAGTAAATATTATGTTTCACATCGTAGGCTACAAGCCACACATTGACACAGGCCTACATATTATAACCATATGAAACAACAATAATTTTATGTTTTTTTATTCTATTTATAGGCTAGATGTAGGCCTATTTATTTATTTATTATTTTTAACCCCATATCGTATCAGTTATATATTTTGCAGTTTTCACTTCGTGCTTCCTGCTTCTCTCCACCCCAGAATGTCTGTCCAATGAATGAATGACCTCAGATCACGTGTGGTTTTACCTCTTAATGCTGGTTAAGCAAGTGAACTAGCGGACTTTCCCAGTGTGAATACACCCTTACTCCAAAGCAGACTATGTAGGTGACCTCTGATCCCAATTCTGGACAAAATTTCAGATACAACGCCTTCTGGTGGCAAGATATAACGAATGTGACAACCAACCCATGTGACAACTAACCCCGTTCTCCCCTAATTGTCGGCTAAAGTAAGTCATGGTTATAAATGTAATTTGTCCCTGATCCTGTAACTATCTTTAAGGCTCTCGGTCAAACACTGGGCACAGGAGATGATGATGGCGACCAAGATCTTATCTACAAGGTTTTGAGGGTATGTCAAGACGTTTAAACAATGCTGTGCTTTTGATCTAGAGGGAGCTGTTGGATAAAACATTTTTTTACACCACTACTATGTGTGGTGTTAATGTTGATGTTCATAATTAATTTACAGTATTGATTTGCGTTGTTGGTACATAGATGATATTACAAGGTATTTTGGTGATGGGGTGTTTTTCTTTGATGCTTTAAGCAGAACAAATAATTGTACAATGTGTCAAGTTTCTGTAATTATATTAATTGTTTAATTACTGATTGCTTCCAGGTCATTCAATTGATCATGTTGTCTAATAACCATCACAAAGCAGAAGACGTAATATAAAGACATAAACCCATTTATCACTCAGGTGGTTGTGATTGAGAGTCAATTTACTAAAACCTGTTTCTTGTTGTATTATAGTTTCTTCTTGGTACTTGGGCCAAAGATTTGAACAGCCGGGAGGACCACGTGAAGCGAAGTGTTCAGGGCAAGCTGGCCAGTGCAACCCACTCACAGACCGAGTCTTACCTCAAACCTCTCTTCAGGAAGCTCAGGAAGAAGGTAACATTTGTGGTGATTGTGAAAAAAAGCTACAATGATATTGTTTATAGGGTGTGAATATTATTTTTCAATGTTCTAATCTCACTATTATTTCTTCGAGAATTTAACAGCTGACATCAAAGAGTCAATCACAGACATTATCAAATTCATGTTGGAGAGAGAATATGTCAAGGTATGTCATAATCTGTTAAACAGTGATTCAACCTTGTTAGCCTCTTTTATAAATTAAAAAATGTTTCAACTTATTCACTTTATGTTCAGGCAAATGATGCCTATCTGCAGATGGCCATTGGTAACGCTCCCTGGCCTATCGGTGTGACAATGGTGGGTATCCACGCCCGTACTGGGCGAGAAAAGATCTTCTCCAAGCATGTGGCCCACGTTCTCAATGATGAGACACAGAGAAAATACATCCAGGTGAGAACCTTATCACTTACAGAAAGTTTAAATGCAATTTTCATTATTTAGCTTTATGAAACATAATTGTATGACATTGATTAATAAGGGACTATTCACATACTGAAACCTGCTAACACAGCAGCTATTTATTTTTTATTTTTTTAAAGATTATTCTTTGGCATTTTTTACTTAATTAGACAGACTTGGAGAGACAGAGTTGAAATGGGGAAAAGAGGGGAAGACAAGCAGAGAACGACCCAGGCTGGACTCAGACCCGGGTCTGCTGCGAGGCCTGAGCCTCTAGGGGGGCGCTCTAACCACTACACCACGAGCGTCCCCAAGCTATTTTGCATTTTGAATGATTCCTTTCAATGTACAGTCACAGTAGCTGCATAAATTGTCATATGTTAATAATGTGTATTAAAATGACTGCTGAGTTTTATAGAAGCGGTCAGGGTTGATGGCTGTGGGCTGGTCCCAAATAGTAGTTCCTAGAAGTTAAAGGTCACATATTATGCTAAATGCACTTTTTAAATGTGTTCCAACATATCCATGGGTTCACGGTGTGCCTAGAGACTGGCAAAATATCCAAAAAAATAACAATCTCTCCTTTTCTCACTCTCCCCCTTTCTGAAACCCCCACCCCTCCCCCCAATATACTCCGTTCAGAATTCTCGCGGTTTATGACGTCATAAACTGCACAGCCACATCCCCATATTTTCTTTATATGACCATGCTTCCCCCCCACATTAGCAGTAGTCTATGATAACCCCACCCCCCCATTTCTTATTGGTCCACGGCCCCGAGATCCTCTGGAAAATTTTCCGAGCGACAGCCATGTTGCTTTCCCCGCTAAGCGACAAGATGCCCATAGTACAGCCTGAATGTTACATACACGAATACACTAATTTATCTTAACCACAGCAGTCTATTAATGCCTCGTTTTTAATAACACAACGGATAGGAAGCTACCTGTGCTTTTTTTTAAACGGTGAAACTAAAATAATAGTTTTTATTGGTAGTTTTGCCTGACAGGTGTATAGCTATTAGCTTTGGGACAAGCAACCAGCTTTTGCTCATAACACGCTGTTTATATTCCCCACAGCAGTCTGAAAATGACTCGTTTTTAACATGACAAAGGGTGAGAAGATATTCCTGTAGAAATCACACTTTGAAGCTACTGTTTTCACTGGTTTAAATCGTCTGAGTCTTATTTTTAGCGTTAGCGCCCATGTAGCTTCGGTTGTAGCACCAAGTTTTGCTCCTAATACACTAACTTAGCTTTCCCCTTGCAGTCTAATAATGACTCGTTTTTAACATGACAAAGGATGGGAAGATATTCATGTAGAAATCAAACTTTGAAGCTACTGTTTTCACTGGTTTTAATCATGTCAGGTCATGTCAATTTGTTAAAAGTATGGCTTAGCTCCGGGTAAACACTGTGTTCGCAGTCACGCAGTGTCTCTCTAGTATCGCGAGAGCATGGCAGAGACGGTGGGAGAGCCCCATGGACATATAAAGAAAGCCCGGCAGAGAGGTGGGAGGGGCCAGCCAGATCGCACAAATATAGGTCATCCTGAGACCAGAGGACAATCAGGGTATAGAGGCTTGCTACAATAAATGATCTGAACGGGTTTTTCAGCAAACATCTAAAAAAATAAGTATTAGGGACTACTTAGACCATATAAAATTGACAGCAAAGTGCATAATATGTGAGCTTTAACCGATTATGTTATACAGTCATTTACACATCAATATTTCTCCAGAAATGCTGTTATCATGACATAGTATACATATTAATGCTAATGGTTGATGAAATAGCTTCATGTTTTTTTAGGCAATTTGAGAAATGAATTCACCAGGGGGAATATAGTTTTTATATTTTTCATTATCAACTCACATTTCCTTGTTTTTTGTTTTTTGTTTTTTCTTCTACAGGGACTGAAGAGGCTTATGACTATTTGCCAGAAACACTTCACAACTGTCCCATCAAAGTGTGTTGAGTACAACGCTCTTTAACTTGGAGCTTTAGCTCAAGTTATACCAAGGCTGACGGGTCCATTGTTCCACAATCCAAAATTGGAATTTTCCCCATCAGTTACTATAGAGTTCATGGAATGCCTAATGTGAGGTTTTTAACAGGAATTTCAAAAAAGTTTGTATATCATGAGTCTTCAAGCAAGAGAGCATTTTTTGGGTAATAACTGTCCGAGAAAGGCATAATTTAAACAAGAGTTTTGGTCCTTAAATAGAGACAAAAAATCGTAATTGTAAATGTAACCTGTGTGTGTTCTTACAAACTTGCATGTGTATCTGAGTGGTCAAAAATATGTTGCAGGAAATGTTAAAAAAAAGTTAAAAGTTAATTCACTTCTATTCATAATGGATTACATACGTTTTTCAAGTATTTATTTTCATGACCTGGTGACAAAAGTGTAATTTGCAATAGAACATCCCGTTGTGTAAGTTTTATTGCACCTGAGATATTTCAGTTCTTAATGCTTAATTGACTGCAATGAAATCATTGCAGAATCAGTTTAATGTGCATTATTTTTTCTTTTAAAGGTTCTCAGAGGAACTTTCAGTTTGTGTAAATTCTTGCACCCCTTTTGGACAAATGCAGCAGTGTTTTTACTACACCAGCTGTTGTTCCTGGGTGAGCATACATATGACAATGGCATTAAGAAAAAGTATTCTTTGCGCTGAGGGTTTCTGTTACATGTAAATTATGATCATCAGAGGAAAAATTAGACTGTTAAAAGTTCCTCGTTGCACCTTTTAATGTTTACTGAAAACTGAACCAAACAATGTGTCCCTGTACTGCCTTACTAAGAAAGTGTTCTTTTATTTCACCAACTGTTGCCATTGCTTTTTAATACAGGGTAAAAAGATAATTTCCCTTCTTCAAGATCCATTTCATTGAGATGTGTTCTTGTATTCTGCTACTAGACTGCTGAATGGGACTTTTATGTTGCATAGTTTTTGTTTTGTGGGTCTGCAGGGAAACGGTAATTAAGGACTCTCTGTACATTTGGTATTGCCTGCTGTGTGACTGAAGAACTCACTGGAGACAGCCATCCAAGATACTTGATTTGCTATTACTGATGTGATGGAAACCTTCCAGTACCTTGCTTAAATGTCCACATCCAGCGTTAAACCCTGACCTTATTAGACTCAGTAACCATGGTGATCTGATCTGTTCCTTATGGTCATAGTGTGTTCTTGGCTGCCTGAACAGACGTCATTACAGTTTCAGTCCGTCAGCACTGGACACCTACTTGAGACTCAGCCGGACAGGTTGACACTTGGAAATGCAAATAGCGTGATCCAGTGCATGTTTGTTTTTTGACTTCACATTGCCAACTTTCAGCCCCCACATCACCTGCAATAGACAGACACATTTGAACTCAAGAAATAAGAAATCAATTTATCAGAAGTCATTACATGTGTTCACCCATGGACTAATGTATCTGCCTGTCCTTGAAATCACGCCAAAAAGTAAATTATTAATTTCATGTGGACATCCTGGAGATTTAAAAAAATAATACAAACACAATAATAACTTGTGGATCTTTACAGTCACTGTGATGCAAAGTAAAATAATGTGGAAGATTGTCAGCGCATCAAGCACAACATGGCCTGGTGTTTTGGTGTGTGACAGCAGGAAAAGCTCACTGTGGTACTTTGGCAGATGGGAGACTCATCAGTCCGAAACACATGCTGATACAGTGGTCAGTAAGGACATTACTACTGGCTTAGAGATAGCACAATTCCCCCCGAATTGTGCAGGAAAGTCTGTTTAGGGTAAATAGGGAAAGAATGGGCTCCTTGTGGAGGAAACAGGGCTTAAGAGGCATTGCATTTTGGACACACTGCAGTGTTCAGGCTTGTATGGTCAAAACAAGCACTACTGAATGATTCTGGTATTTTTACAATGCCCTGACTGATCAGTGTGTTTTTAGGGTTTTTAGTTGTTTGTGACAATGGACTTCTTACATCTGACATTGATTCATTTGGCATCAGAGTAGCTGATATGTTTCTGTGACACTTTCTGCTCAATGAAAATGTCTCTGCTTGCGTCAGTTTTTGAATCTCAAAAACACAGCGCCCCGATTCTTGCAAAGTCGTTGTCATTGTCTCTCGATTGTCCACTTCGTTTCACATATCTTGTCCAAACTGTTCAAATACTTTGTAAAGCCTGCAAACTAATAGGTGGCCTCATCCCATCTTGTCAGTGACCCTTATGTGGATATGCTGATTTAATAATGCTTCAACTCACTGACAACAACAAGGGTTTGTATTCATTATGGGTGGCCCAATTTTTTTCTCTCTAATGATCTATGAATGGCCATTTTACTGGCTGTAAGATGGTGGGCACGCTGATAAACAAAAAGCCCTGCTCTCTGTGCTCCTTTTGTTTAGGCGTAGGATTGTGTTGGAGTAGGACATGTGAGGGATCCACTCAGTGTCATTAACACATTCAAATCCCCAGGCTTCGTGGAAGGATTATCTCCAGGGCCCCTGTGAAACTGCATAATATTAGCATGCCAATGTGGAAATCAAAGCAAAAGTGTTATCTAATTGTTTCCGAGTATATTATTTCATTGTACACTATGTGAGGAAGTACTTTTGAGATGCTCTTCATCTAATCTAAAAAAACAAACATCTAAGACCTATAGAAGCATGATTTAGTCAGGTGTTTAACTTTTATACATGTCGTCAGAACATTTGGCTATTCATTTTTCTTACAAAACTGTCCCTTCAACTCATTCTGCATTCAGCTATGACAACGCTTTAGTCCAATAATGAGATCCTCACTGCACCTTTATGGAATATTTTCATCTCCTCATTTTGTATCCAAGTGGCCGCTCTCCATTCATCAGTAAGGCAAATGCCATTTCTGTGGTTACCTGCCAGCTTGCAGGTCTTACCTATAATTAGAGCTTAGTTTCTCCTATCATCTGGACTGGCTGGACAGCATGATGGTTGCCAGGCACCTGCAGAGGTGGAAACCAATTACTGGTGCAGGCATAGTGTATTACACCGACACCTCTCTCTCTCAGAATGTGTTTGTCCCTCTTTCACCCCTCACTTTCTCTTTGCGTCCCTGGTAATTTGAGGCAAGACACTGCAGGTGAATAAGGGAACATTGTTAACGTGCAGATATAAACATGAACCTCTGCCACTTGATTACTTACATAATCTTTTTTTTATTACAATTTTTTTCAGGAAAGTTTTAATAAATATGGAAATGTAGGGCCTACTAAATATGTGTGAATTCTCATCTCTTTAAAACCAATAAAGCTAGATGTCGGATAAAGTTAAAATCTTTATTTAATTTTGACATCAGTTTCCAAAGTTTTTACAGAACAGATTATGGATACACCCTTCTTTATTTCTATAAATGAAAAAATACTATGTACAGGTAGCCTAAATTAAAAATGCATTTTTGACGTGTTTTTAAGAAGACAATGTATCATGAAATAGGCGATTAGCAACACATGAACAAGTCCCTTGTAATAAGCTTCAGAATAGTCCTAAGAATGGTTATAGAATGTTATCATTATGTAGACGTTATTGTATTATTTGTAAGCTGTAAGCAACTTTTGTTGCAGAGTATCGAAAAAACTAAACATATTCTGAGATAATGGCCGTAAAAGATGGTTGTAGAAATATACAGACACAAACAGTCAAGTTATAGTAAATAAACCCCTTGATGTAAGTGTCGATCTTTTATACTAGTAAAGAAGTGCATGCATAAACATGCCTATAAACGACCATACTTGTCAGTCATAGTTAAAGACAGTTATTACGTGAAGCTCTCTGTCGGCCTCCCGTGAAAGAGACACTTAGGTAAATTGATGTCGTCACCACCTCATAGTGCTCATTTTATTGACGGGGCTCAAATGTGGCTTAAAGGTTAGAGCCTTCATTAAACCTTTTGATGAATGCTGTGCACTGAGGTCATTCAAGGGTGGCAGCAGAGAGGATGAGGAATGGGATATGGCATTTGATTTCAGTGACAGAATATGACACCGAATGCTGTTCCTCCGTAATTATTTATTCAGCGTCTTTTAGCGGCTTCTCAAAGTAGGCCTACAAGGTTCAAGGTAGAATGGTCCTTCTCGCCATATAATATAGCTATGTCGAATAGCTGACAGGAGAATGACATCGTGTTCCTTCAGTGCTGGGGTGTTTACAGGACCAGATTTAATTAAAAGACAAAACAAAATTAATGACACATGTAAAAATGTAGGCTATTATTGAAACCAGTAGCCTATACATTCCTACGTAAAAAAAAAGTGCATTAGAAAATAACAGTAGGCTACACGGACATTGTGTGCCATTAGTTAGGAAAGGTCTGTTAGAGGTCACTTGTCCATCCACACTGCAGAAAAAAAGGTAATAAAATAAAAGAGCAGAGACCTGTTCTGCTACTTTTCTTGTGTCATAACAATCATTTTCAGCTGCAGAACCCTGACAGGAAGACATATTTTCAAATAAATACGTCTCGTCTGAGGAGCCATCACCATGGTGAAGTGAGTTCAGGGACAGGGAGGGAAAGGAAAGAAAGGAGACACACAAACGTCCTTAGACAGTGATTAACATGGTCCTAGGAGAGATGTAGTCAAATGAAATGGAAATGCATGACACAGGAGGGATCAGAGAGGATGTGGAGCTTCCTGCAAGAAAATTTGACATCAACATCTTCTCTACGCTGGCATTTTCTCCACGGTTAGTCGCCAGTCCTTTCCTTTACTTTAGAACAGGGGTGTCCAAACTACGGCCCGCGGGCCGCTTTTTATTGGCCCGTGGCCGATTTAAAAAATATAATGTAATATGGCCCTTTGAATTTTTTTTATTTTTTATATATTTTTTTTTTGCATTTCTTAGTTAACCCACTAGTGCAGGGGCGTCAAACACTGATTGATTGGCCCGTGGCACATTTTAAAAATATAATGTAATATGGCGCTTTTAATTTTTAAATCATTTAAATGCACTCATTATATTACAGAGAAATATGTCCCATTAAAGAAAAAGAGCAACAAGCCCATCCCAGAGGACCCTGCATAATATTTTATTTTAAATTAATATTATTATGGAAAATCTATGTGTCCTTCTCCAATAGCTTCTAATTCATCTGACACAGTGTCTCCATTTTTTTTTCATACAAAATTCTTCAGATTTAGCCTCTTAATTTCCCTCTCAAAGTGCACCAGATTCATGCATTTCACTTTAAAAACTTTAAAAAATCTCCCGGGGGGGCATACCCCCGGACCCCCCTAGGAGGGTCGGGACCTCGGCTGGATACCATTTTCACCCTGCTGGACATTGGACGCAAAGGCAGAAAACACTGGGTGTATCATTGGCATATAAACAAGGGGGGGGGGGGGGGGGGGGGGATGTGTATGTTTAATGCGCAAGGAAAGTGTTGCCGTGAAGAAGGATTCCAATTTACAAAGACACTATGAAACTAAACATCAGAGCAGCTGCATGTCCTGATAAATGTGTTATTTTTGCAAAGTGGCCCGGCCCTTCGTAGATTTTTCTGTATGTGGCCCTCAGTGAAAAAAGTTTGGACGCCCCTGCTTTAGAATATAATGCCTCCATGTTGTTTGCACACGTTGTCTGCAATACATCCCGTTTTGTCCACCATCACATAATTACATAATTTTAGTTTTACCAATCAACAGTTCAATAAAGTGCTAATGCATTAAAATCTCAATAAGTTTTTGAAAATAAATGGTTTAATCAATAAAATCCTGTGCAAGAGAGAGAGAGAATCGACCTCACTTATTTTAGAAACAGTAAATCGATAGTTTCTCAGAGTAAAACAAAAGCGCATTGTCTGGCCCCTGCAGTTTGCCGATAAGCATATTGGATTTTAGGAATGGAGGTTCGCATGCCTGCAGCTATAGTTTTCAAATGATTTGATGAAGTGTAGTCCTGGCACTCTCAGAAAGATGAACGATTCAAACCTCTACACGTTGAATGCTGGGACAGTAGACTGCTCATGTTTTGCGGACGTTTAGACACACACTTAGAGTGAGTGAGAGAGAGAGAGAGAGAGTGTGAGAGAGAGAGAGAGAGCGAAGAGGACGCGTGTGGCAAGTCGCAGCCGGTGTCGGCTGTGCGCGCTGATTTGAAAGCCCCGCTTATCTCTTTCGGTGACTGCCATAACAATATGATGAGAGGAAGTTCGGCAAATTAATTGAGGTGGAGGGGGGGCATAGATCTCCCACTTTAATCTCGCCTGGCACACATTACACAGCGTAATTTTGATGCTCGCGGTATGGACGAGTTGCAGGCAGCAGAAAACGCTGGAGTTGGCGAAGGCGGCGGCATCGGGGTTGACATCAACACGGAGGAGAGGTACCGCGCTCTGGCCTATGACACCGCTCTGAGCACCCTGGTGGCGGTGCTGGTGTACGTGGTGGTGAAAGTGAGCCTTGACGGCATCCGGCAGTGGCGCTCCAGCATCTCGGTGCTGATCGTGGGCTCGGGACCCGTGGGGCTGACGGCCGCGCTGGTCGCTGTCCGCTCGGGGAAGGTGCTGAAACTGACCGTGCTGGACGAGAGGTACCGGTCCGCCCTGCTCTGCCGGCCCCAGCAGATCGCCCTGGATCCCCGCAGCGTCAAGTTCCTGCTGGGACTCGGCGTGGACTTTGACAACATGGAGGGCTGCTGGCACAACGAGCACTTCTTCACCCGGATAGGCGTGTTCCAGGAGTACCTGCTGAGCATCCTGGAGCAGAAGAAGCAGAAGGTGGACGTCAAGGTGCAGTTGGGAACTAAGGTATGTAGTATAGCCTCTTTGCTGATTTCAAAACTCACAGTTTTCTCCAATCATTTGTATGGCTCTGTATGTAACATGTAATAGATTACACAGTTGCATCCCAAAGCAATTCCCACAGTAATAAACAGGGCTCAATTCTCAAAATAATCCTCAATAATCATCTGTCTGGTAACCAGGCTACAAATCCTGTGTTATACAACTTTAAATCCCCGTTTTGCAATCTGTTAACTTTGCTTGGGACAGCACTGACGTGGCAAAACTGTGTGATGATGAGGAGAGAGAGAGACAGAGAGAGACTCCACATCTCACACTACCTCGTCTTGTAATGACTGTACCTCCACAGTCTGTCAAAACCTGATCCTCCCTAAGTGGCAGCGGTCAAAGAAAACAGGCTGGTGTGTGTGCCTGCCTCCACCTCTGTTAGCTATCAGTGGTGATGGTGACAGAGATGTCTTTTCCTATGTCCAATCATAAAGCCCCCAAGTGAACCAGCTGTCTGATTATGTAGCTCACTCCATTCTTCCCCTGACATTTAAAGGGCCTTTTGGTTCTTTCGCTCGCTTAGCCCCCCCCCCCCCCCCAGCAACTCTGAGAAAATATATTTCTCTGCAACATTAATTTGTCATTGTTAGTTGCAAATGTGTATTGCTGCAGCAACACAACTATATTCACGCTCAGTTCGGCTGTCTGTGGATAACTTTGTTCATTTACATTCTGCATACTGCACACCGCAACATTCCGCAATTCTCCCAAAAGCTTCTCCTCAAACAAGTCAGTATAATGTCAGAGTGATAGCAGACACATCTGTTACGTAAACTGACCTCACATCTGTGGAGGATCCTTGCTACAGTGTTCAGGCCATTTGAAAATAAAAAATGTAAGTATTGTAAACACATGCCAAATATAGCTTCAGAACACAATGGGTTTTAAAATCTAACCCTTTTTTTTTACATAAAAATAAAGAAGCAGAGAAGCATTGAGCGCTCAGTGTGTGCAAACAATTGTTAAATGTTCAGCGAATATTTGTGTCATGGCTGCGAACCAAGAGACACAACTACTGCTTTGTGAAGGTTGAGTCCCTGTGTGGAGGTTGTGCTTATGTATTAAGCTTTTAAACACATTTATTTTTTCATTCGACTCGTCAAACAGTAGAAAACATAGCTATCTTAGCTGTAGACTTGTGTGTGTCTGTGTCTGTGTCTGTGTGTCGCTCTGGCCAGCAGCTTCTCTTCTCCTCAGCTCCAATGTCACTTCTGTCAGCTGCTGCTGTCCTCCCTGCTATCTAGTGACTCACCAACCTCTAGAAGATGGAGGACAAGGTCAGAAGGGGGTTCTGATCACAACAAACTTGGGTTATATTTACAGTCACTGCCAAGTTTGCCATTTCCTGCTTGATGAGACAGGATATTGTGTTTGATGAACAATTTTACCCTCCAAGCATCAGCTGGTGCTTCAAATACGGTATCTGAGAATGCACAGGGTCTTTTCCCCCCCTGTTTTCTTTTAAATGACCTGTCCTCTTCAGTCTAGAATCTAAATGGATTAAACATAGCTATATGCTCTAAGCCATTGTAGCCCCTGGCAGGCCCTTTTATTCTCCCATTCAGCCTGTCTTTTTTTCCACCACCTCGCTTGGTGTTGCTCTGTCTCCCCCTCTGCACAAGCAAGTACCTGGTCTTTGACTGAGGGGCAGCGGTGCATACAGGCACAATGATGAATCTCTCGGAGAGATGCACTGTTGCCAAGAAAAGCACAACTACTCAAGCACATTTTAATGACTAGTATGGGTTTCTTACATTACACCTTGATTGATAGGCATCAAATCCTTAAAAAGTTTAAATAGTTCAAAATGGAATAAAATAACTTTGAAATTATAAGCAGCGAAAGATTATATACAATAAAAAGGTTATGCCTAAATGAACAGTTGTACATTGATTGATTGATCCTTCCTGTTGTTGTTTTTCTTCTATCAACAATGCCAAACATGACCTAGCTTCAGCTTCTCAGTTGTGAGGTTTTGCTACTTGTCTATGGCATGTGTCAGTAAACTTAATATCTTTCCCCTGTTATTTAGGCAAAAAAAGCTGTTTGAAGAAAGCACCTTCAGCCGTAGGAAACTGTGGCAGACAATTATCTGTTCTGTATTTCTTGAGATTTTACAGACCAAATGATTCATCGATTAGAAAATAATTGGCAGAATAATCACTAGTTGCAGCCATATTAACCTGTTCAATGTTTTAGATACTGGGTTCTAACTATTTAATGTATATATATGAGAATTTAATGAGTATCTTGAATATTTTACTAGAAAACGTTGATTTATAAAACTTAATAACTATTGCCACTTTATTGAAAGTGAATGGACAGTGTTTATGCTTCCCCTCTGTTAATAGAGGGACCTTTTTTTAAATAAACATGAAGCTAGTAGATGGAACTTGAAATTAATTATTTTTACTCATATCCAATAAACATTTCCCCTTGTTCTTTGCTTATCTCTGGTTGTTTCAGTTTACAGAGGAGTACCTGCGACGGATCCCACACAATAACTGGCCTCGTGTGATAGTGGTGGCTGATGGCTCGTGTGGCGACTCCTGTTCAGTGCTGGGCATCAGCTCTGACTATACTGTGGAGTCCTGTCATGCCTATGGAGCTAATGCAACTATAGAGAGACTAGACCAGAGACAGGTCAGGAAACACACACACACACACACACACACACACACACACACTCACACACACTCACACACACACACACATACACACGTGATCATCTGTATACGCATATATGAACACATGCATACACTCATGGATGTGTTCACTCATGTGCACATCACACTGAGACACCAGCCGAGGTGTCTGTTTGTGTAAAGAATGAATGCAGTACAAACAGGATATTGTAGGATATCACTGTGAGGGCGACTTTATTTGGCTCCATAAAACTGAATTGAGCAAACAGTGATGTGGACCAATAGCAGCCGAATACAGCACCCGCCTCCCATATAAACAGCCGTATTTGATCAGACCGTTGGATGTCTTCAGCATCAACACCGGCCCCCATTTGGACTTACTCATCGTTTTTATTAAGGGCAGTTGTTGTGCTGATGGTGGCAGCTGATGGCGATGATAACGCTTGCGATTGATTACACCCCTCCTTGCCAGACCTGCAATGTGCTTCCCTGCCAGGTGAATATGAATCAAGATATCAAAACATCGGCTGCAAGGCTTTTCTCGCAGTGTGCCAAAGGTCACTTTGCTGTTAAATAAGCGGTTGGTTCCTTGAATGATGACTCAGTGATGTTACCAGGAGGCACAAATGAGACTGAAGTGATAAATATGGAACACTTTCACAGAAATCCCTTCTATGAATACCCCCACACCCCCCCCCCCCCCCAAAATTTTTTTTTAACAAATTAATTAATTCCTTGACTCTGTGATATTAGATGAGCTGCACATCAGTAAAGGACAGAATATGTGTAATATCTTAAATAAGTTGCAGCAAACCTGCCTTTAGGGAACAGACTGACCAACAAACATCACACACCTGCTGTTTCTATTCTATGTAATTCTATTGTACCGTTCATAGAGATGGACTTGTGAATAACAAAGGTTGATCTTATATGATTAAATACAGAGAAAGCCTGGACAAAAGAGAGGCTATACATTCGGAGAAAACGCATTAACAGTTAGAGATTTAAAGCTTCCAGGCTAATATTGACTGATATCTTAACACACAAGCGTCTTCGCCCTTCCTGTTTTTTTTATGCCACCATAACCATTCACATCACGTTCCCTTTAGTGGCTGTGTGACTGTCTTTTATTGGCCCAGTTTCTCCCCGGCTGTTTCCTGTAGTGATTGAATTTACCTCCTAGGATATGACCTGGCCGGCCCTATACCGTCGCCTCCATCCCCACACCCAGTCTCTGCTCTGTCTCCTCCCCATCTCCCTTGGCTGCACTAAATGCTGTTTGATCCCCACCCGACTGCTGGTGTATGTCATTGCACAGAACACCGATCAATTCTGGGGTGGTGGGAAATGGGGAGTCACTGCCAGGATGAACCACTGACTAAAACAATCAAGACATTCTTAATCTCCGCAGGGGGAGAAAGTGTATCGCTAATATTCCGTGTCTGTTGTTTTCATTACATACTCATCCTAGTATATGGTGCATGTACAGAATGTATGAAAGAATCAGGCTAAGAGCAGATATAGTATGTTGTTAATGTCCAAATGATAATCTAAAATATGACGCTAATCCCATTGGTGGTATGTATTTTATAATGTCTGAAATGATCGGATCTCCTCTTTCCCTTGACTTCAGGTCCCCACTCCAGAGATCCTTGCACACAGCCTGTACTTTGACCTGTCTGCGTACGGAGTGGAGGCCTTCCGGGAGCACCGAAATCCCACGTCCAAACCGGGCTTCCACCTGAAGATCTACGGTACCTTCAGGAACCGCTACATGGCTCTCGTCTGCCCCGCCTCAGACACCAAGATGGTTCGGTTCCTCAGGCACACGGCCAACTCCTCTGTGAGCCTCTTCTCTTCTCTTTTTAATATACTGTAAAATCCCTTTCATTGCTTTGTTTACGACTTACTGTTGAACTCAAAATGTGAACATTTTGCAGCTGTCAATGCGAGGGAAAGTCAGATAATGATAGACTCTGGCCACACAGTGCAGTCAGTGCTGCCATGCCTACCTGCTTATTCCTCATCTTCCGTTCAGCAGATGGCCTATGACTGCACTATTAGGGGAGTACATTAGTGTCTTTGTGTGTGTATATGTGATGTGGTGTGCTGAGTGTGAGTGTGTCTGTTGGCGCACTTGAGTGTGAGTGTGTCTGAGCCAAAGAAAGCATGAGATGAGGAAGAGGGGGAGGAGGAAGTAGACCTCACCAGCGTGTGTGTGTGTGTGTGTGTGTGTGTGTGTGTGTGTGTGTGTGTGCGTGTGCGTGTGCGTGTGCGTGTGTAGGCCATCTGTACCCTGCTGTTCCATGTCAGTGAATAAATAGAGGGCTTGATTTTTTTTCTTCCTGTGCTCAACAACAGGCTGTGGTTGAGGTAACAATCTCTGGGCCGTTGGTGTTTTATATAAACGGTTATATAAACTGGGTTTTCAAGTGAAGCACTGCCTTGACCATGCATAGCCTGAAGCCACCTCATGCCGTGCAATACATACAGGTACACAGCAAGGCCATCCATGGAGAGCTTGTTGCTATGTGGGTGGCCATTCAGATGCACTGTTACTCGGTAACGGATGACAAGTGCAAGTATGGGTTGAAGAAGAGCCGGATCGAGCAGAGAGAAAGAGAAAGAGCGAGAGACAGACATGTCACTAAATACCCACAATTACTGTGAAATCGATGAGAAGGCGCACATCAATTTGTGGGCACATTTTCTTCTTCAGTGTGCTTTTATGAGTCACTTCTGAAAGGTGCAGTTTATCTGGTACATAGTGAGGAAAGAATGTGATAAAACCTCGGTACTTTATAAATGTGACCCTTGGTGTTGACCTAAAGAACACTGTTAAAAGACAGTTTGAATTGGTGCTCCAAATAATTATTATCTTCATTATTGATTTATCTGTGGATCATTTCATGGATTATTATTAGTTGATTGGTTTGCCCATTAAATGTTAAGAATAGTGCAAAAAGGCTATTTGAATCCACAATGATGTCTTCAGACTGCTTGGGTTGTCTAACCAATATCTAAACCTTAAAATAGGTATGCAATTTGATTTAATGTATGACAAAGTAAAGCACATTATTGTCACATTTGAGAAGCTGGAACAAGATAATCTTTGACATTTTGATCTCTGGCAATGACTAAAATTATAATAGTTCCAGGGTCAGTTTCCATCAATCAACAAATCAATTAAATTATTGGTTCAGCTCTGGCTTGAGTCAGTTGTGGAATTAATCATGACGCCATCTTTCCATGTCTCTCATCACAGCGTTTATATAAAACTTGTGACCAACTCCCAAATATCATCGAGGCTCAGTAACCGTACCTCCTGTGACTCCTCTTAGAAAAATTCTTGATTGGATTCTTGATATTTTTTTGTTTTTATCTCATCTATCTTTATACACCATTAATATAATACAGGTATCAATATTCTCTGTAATTCTGGACCGTGAAAAACGATGGTGCAGATTATGGGGAATATCTCATGTGTGTCTCTGTTTTGCTGTCCAGATCATGAAGAACATTTTCCACCAGTCTTTTAATGCCTACAAGACGGACATAGAGCCTCGGCTTAATGACGTGACGCTTCACCACATGCAGTGCAGCCGCCGTCTCTTTGAGATTCAGTTGTCACACAGACGCATCAGCGCTGCCTACATAGAGGGGGACAATGTGGCAGTCACTGTGGAGGGGGAGGCTGCTCGCGTCCTCAACTTCGACACAGGTAGTACACACATCTATAAAACACCAGATACTGCATTGCTGAGAAAACAGTAGGGGATATTTACCCTATAAAGCACAGTGTGAGATTGCAGTATGTGCCGTCTTTTCTGGCCTTAAAGTATTGCTGAAGGTACGGCAAAACATCAGAGATCCCTATTAGCAGAGCACAGAGCTCTTTGAATAAATGACAGTGAGAAACAGCGAGGTTGGAAAGACAAAGAGATGCAAGGAGCGGATAAATAATTTCTTATGCGTGCAGTATTTGTGTGGAAGTGTGACTCATTGCTGGGCTCAATGGCCTTTCAGCCAACGCTTATCTGTTTTTATTTCTCGCCATGCTGCTACATTTTTATTCATATGCCGGCCGCCATGTTCTTTTCATTTAAGACGTAATGTCAAATGAGAAACAGTTCCACTAATCACCAAAATGTGCATTAATGAGATATTTTCTATGTGATGCATGTCTGATGTCTGTGATGTATGTTTTGCTCTCCTCTTCGTCCTCCAGGTTGCGGGGTGAATGTGGGAATGCGGGGTCTGGAGTCAATGGCGACGTTCATCTACCGCACAGCCACCGCTGTGGACCAGAATGATGTTCTAGAGGCTCTGTCGGCCAAGATGCAGCACTCCCGACAGGTGGCGGAGACCTTCAAGCAGACAGGCCTGGCTGAATCAATGTATGAATGAAATAGGAGATGGCCTGGTGAATACATAATGCCACCTAGTGGGGAAATGGCAGTGGCTTATTTGTGTTTACAATGAATGTTTACTAAAGTCATGAGACTGATGTTGAAAAGGACCACCAATGGTTACATGGTGAATGGAGCCGAATGAGCGTGAGCTGTGAAGGGATGAATAATGTGTGTAAACATGTGACCATAGGTCTTTGTGACATACACTGGGTCGGTCTACTCGTCATGGATGGAGCATGATCTAGCAAGGTCACATTGAGTACAATGTGTTTGAGGCTGTCCTAATTTTCAGGTTTTTTTTGTGGCATAGTTAAAAAGTAACATCAACTACTATTGCACAAAGTGACAAGAGACGACTACTCTAGCCCGAAAAGACAAGGATGGTCTGGAATAGATACACATGTTTGTAATTGGTCTTCTCCTCTTATTAGGAAAAGTATTGACTTGATTTCATAAAGTCTAGCCAATTTTGGTACCTTGACATAACATCAATGGTACTGGGGGGAATGAGACTGTGCCGTAGCATCATCAGCTACAGCTGAGAAATGTATTAAGCTGTTAATAATGATTCAACTGACGTGTAAGGAGGAGACAGCTGCTCCAAAGTGTAACTATCAAGCCTTTTGTCGTTGTGTTTGTTTGACGATGTGGTGATAATTGTAGTGATGACGTTCTGAAGTATTTGCTAGAGTGGCCTACTTTCCGTCTGCTGCTTTGTAAAATTAAGATTTTTGGCATTCTTTAGAAATGAAGGGGAACTGCAACCACATTATGGGCCACCTGTATTATTACAAATTAATTTAGCTGGTGTCACATTTTCACTTTACTTTTTATATTTTGCTCCAGGTGATCTGACAAGTAGGATCCCTAGAAGTGTATTACCTTACAAGTAGGAGCATAAGCTGATAATAATGCCCTGCTAATAAAGATGGTGATTTTGGAAGGAATGTGATGGATGGTCTTTACATGCAATTACATAAAGAGTAAGCAAACTAAATGTATCTGCTATTGGCAGGGCTCCACAAAAAAGGAAGAAATGTATTTAAATGATGGCAATCAATAGAATGTGAATCAAAGCCTTGATTATTCAATGTTATGATTAAGCCAAATGTATAATTTGTCAAATTTTTTAAATGTACATTAAGAAAAAAACACCCTGTTTTGTTATTTTTTTGTCAGTTTCTAGATTTCTACTCTCACGTTTTAAAAGCAGTTGTGTAAGAAATATTTAAGAGTAACTGCACCACACAGTGCTGTCAGCACATTGCTATAACAGCTGATATGGGGCAGTACTGACTTCTAGTGGTGTAGTTGGTCTGTTGCATCTTCTCAGCCTCAAACTTAAACACCTTTCAAGTTTATATATGATTAAGTTGGTATCTGATGTATAAAAGCTGTTGACCCTTCCAAGATGACTTGATAGATCAAAATATCTCTCTCTAGCACACAAGTATTTCTTGGATTTGTTTAAAGAATAACTGAAAAACATGATTTTTTGTTTTTAAAACCAAATTTAATTTTTATTTTATTTAAATCCCTACATCTATTTAAGCTATTACTAATATTCAATTGTTAGTTCTGCTTCTACTGTAGTTGCATTGCTTGAGTGCAATGAGTTGAACCTCCTCTCCTCCCCACTCATCTCTAAAAGAAAATTAAAAGCCAAGGAAAATTGGAATTGATATTATTATAAAAATCACAACATGAATTCAGATAACATTAAATGAGTTGATATTTACCTTTTACATGAGAGAGTTTACACCTATCACCCTCCCACCTTCTATCTCTTCATATTCTTTCCTTTCCTCTCCTCTCCCCTCTCTAAAATGCAAATGGGAGTCAGACGGGAATAATAGTTAAAAACTTCAAATGTGAAAAGATGAATAGATAATTTAACTTCATGAAATAATTAAATTACAGATAAATTGATTTTTACCTTTTTTATTTTACCTCCTCTCCTCTCTCCTTCTTTTAGTGCTTCAGATAATCACTTCAATTATTAATTTTGTGATAAAAGCATTAAAAAAACTATTTTGATGTATCATGAATTTTCAATATGGCAGCCGACAACTGTTTTCAGATGAATGTTCTTATCAGCGATGGATATAATATTAAATTAAGGACATTAAAAGTTGTATTTAACTACCACACAAACAGTTCTTGGGAATTGTAGTTGCGTAGATTAGTCTGATTTGGATGATGAATCATGTATTTTTTTGGGGATTTTGAATTAAATCAGGACTTTAGAATTGCTCAGAAGCTACAATTATAGACTCAACATAAGTGATAACAAAAACTACCCAACATTAGGGTCTAGAGTGGGAGAATCTATTCAGCACCCCCCTCCACAGTAACAGAGGGCTGTGCAGTCAAAGGCAGCTTTTTTGCACTTAAACTGCCAAACACAACCATTATTACATTTGCAGTCAACAAGTTCATAGCTGGGCTCAATGTTCCAAAGTTGAATTCAGAATCATAAGAAATACATGATTTCACACCGAGATCATCCAAGACTAGTCTACACAACTTTATTGCAATTACAATTTCCACACCAGTAATGGAGACCATCTTGAAAAATGTTTTATCCAAAAGCAATTGTATGGTTTGTATGGAAAAAAATGTTAACTTATCTTTCCCTTGATATAAAATTACATCGATCGCTGATAAGAAAATTCCTCTGAAAACAGCATGGTGCCATATTGAAAAGTATACCAAATGGTATGCTTTTATCACAAAATGAAGAAATGACAGTAAATATCACCCTACCACCTCCTCTCCTTCCTCCTCTCTCTAAAAAACAAAGGGAAGACAAGATGGCATATTGTTAACACAGATTATTTGTCTCTACATCAAATTGTGATAGTAACATTTAAATAAATTGGCCTTTACCTTTTTCATGTGAGTTCACACCTCAACCTCACTCTTTTAAAATCCCTGTAAGAGGTTTCGGGTAAAAACAATACAATCAATTCAAATACTTCAAAACAATTGAATTAATTGTAATAATCAAATTCAAATATTTCAAAGCCTTCGGGTTCCGCAGGTCTCTTGTCCCACATGCTGCCACACTACTACTTCATCATGTTCTTCACCCACTTAGGTTCAGGGCCATTCCAAAACAGCTTGCGCTCACTGGGTCCCTGGGATTGGTCAGAGCTCACCCTCTGCAATTCCCAATAACTGTTTGTATGGTAAAAGGAATGAAACTTATCTTTCCCTTAGTATAAAATTACATCGAATCAGATGAATACATTTAAATTCATACAACGCAATTCACATAACACAAATTAATTCAAAACAATTCAATTCAAATGAATTCAAAGCAATAAATTGAGTCCAAGAAATTCAATAAAAAGACATTCAATTCCAAGGAACTCAGAGCAATTCAGATGAATCAATTTAAAATCATCAAATCAATTCACATAACACAAGTTAATTCAAAACAATTCAATTCAAATGAATTCAAAGCAATAAATTGAGTCCAAGAAATTATTTCAAAAGAAATGAAATTACAAGGAACTCGGAGCAATTCAGATGAATCCATTTAAAGGTGCTGCAAGGAACTTTTAAATACCTCTAAAACAGTCTCATTTTCCCTCTTATGATCATAAATGACATGTAACAGCAAACAAGACTATCAGTGCAATGAATGCTTTTTTTATATAGTTTTTCTCAATGCCTTTGTCATGGGTACGCTCACCCAGGAACTACAGCTGGGGTAGTAAAAACACTACCACTTTTCTCCAAAGGGGGTGCAAGAATGAACACAAATTGAAAGTTCCTCATAGCACATTTAAATTCATTAAAAGCAATTCACATAACACAAATGAATTCAAAACAATTCAAATGAATTCAAAGCAATAAATTGAGTCCAAGAAATTCATTCAAAAGAAATGCAATTCCAAGGAACTCGGAGCAATTCAGATGAATCAATTTAAAATCATCAAAGCAATTCACATAACACAAGTTAATTCAAAACAATTCAATTCAAATGAATTCAAAGCAATAAATTGAGTCCAAGAAATTATTTTAAAATAAATTAAATTCCAAGGAACTCGGAGCAATTCAGATGAATCAATTTAAAGGTGCTACAAGGAACTTTTAAATACTTTTGAAACAGTCTCATTTTCCCTCTTATGATCATAAATGACATGTAACAGCAAACGAGACTATCGGTGCAATGAATGCTTTTTTTATAGATTTTTCTCAATGCCTTTGTCATGGGTACGCTCACCCAGGAACTACAGCTAGGGTAGTAAAAACAGTACCGCTTTTGTCCAAAGGGGGTGCAAGAATGAACACAAATTGAAAGTTCCCCAGAGCTCCTTTAAATTCATTAAAAACAATCCACATAACACAAATTAATCCAAAACAATTACATTCAAATGAATTCAAAGCAATAAATTGAGTCCAAGAAATTCTTTCAAAAGAAATTAAATTCCAAGGAACTCGGAGCAATTCAGATGAATCAATTCCAAATCATTTAAAACAATATGTACATAACACTAACTCATTCAAAACAGAATTAAAATCCAAGGTTAGAAGAAAAGCGCTTACCTGAGGACTTACCTTCGGGTTCCGCAGGTCTCTTGCGCCACTGGCTGCCACACTGCTTCCTGACCTTGATCAGACGCCTCATGTTCTTCACCCACTTCGGTTCCGGGCCACTGCAGAACGGCTTGCGCTCACTGGGTCCCTGGGGTGGGGGAGAGCTCACCCTCTGCCGCTTTGCAGGGGTGACCTCTGGAGGATCAGCTGACGCCACTGCAGTGCAGTGTTCCTCCGCTGGCTCTGGGGTAGGGGAAGCAACTTTAACAACACCGGAAGAACTAGGGCAAGATGAAGGGGAAGTGCAAACAGAGGATTTAATGGAGACTTTATGGGAAACACGAGAGGAGGAGCTGGAAGAGGAACTGGAAGAAGAACCAGAGCTAGAGCTGGAAGAAGAGCTAGAGCTGGAAGAAGAGGAAGAGTCAGAGTCAGAGTCAGAGCAGGGGCCAGGTGGGGGGGAACCTCTGTTGGAAGTGGCAGCTGCCGGTTTCCTACGGAGGATGAGCCTTGGGCTGCCGGGCCTGTTAGGGTCTCGAATGAGGAAAGGTATCCAAGGACAGGGGACACTGTAGGAAACACGAGAGGAAGAGCTAGAATCAGAGAGATAGGCAGAGAGAGGGGAGGAGCCTGGGTCAGAGCCAGGTGGGGTGCCAGGACAGGAGCTGCTTTGGTCCATCTACAGGTGAAAACAAACACAACCTTCAGACCACTGCGCCACGTTATATTAACATACCATGAAGAACCAAAATTCCTGGAAAACTCAATAAAATAAAATAATCAGTACCACAATAATGTAACCATATAGGCTACTTGTAATACAAATTGGTAAAATCCAATATATGATCTCTTTTAAAAGTGTTATAATTGCAGTTGGACTTACAGAGCCAGGTTCAGAGCTGGTCGGGGAGCCAGGGTCAGAGCCAGGTGGGGAACCGGGGCAGGAGTTGAGTTGATCAATCTAAAAGGTGAAAGTAAATACAACCTTCAGACCACGGCACCACATCATATGAACTTTTATGCGATAATGACTTCCTGGAAACTCCCCAATCAAAATAATTACTAGCACAATCATATCGCCTAATAATAATAATAATAATTATAATTGCAGTTATAAATGGTGACGTATATTTAATTTTATTTAACAGTCAAATTAGTGCAGTAGGTCTTACAGGGCCGGAAGCAATGCGGGTACCAGGGTGGGAACTGGGTTCGGGGTCAGGGCAGGAACCACGGTCTAATCCAGGTAGTGGGATCCTACGGAGGATACGTCGTGGGCTGTTAGGTCTGTCGGGTCTAGGAATGAGGACAGATGTCCAAGTGTAGCGTGGATCCATCTAAAGGTGAAAACAAATACAACCTTTTAGACCACTGTGTCACATCATATGAAAGCCCTTTCAAACGCAAATCAACAAAATCCTTCTAATTTTGTAATTTGAGGCGGTAGTTGCATGATAGTAAGCATATGAAAAGAGTTAGACAAATTTTTATCAATATATTGTCATTTAAATTTGATAAACTTTACAGAAATTTGTCCGATTGGCTCTGTGGTTCTTATTACACAATAAGTATTTTGAACCAAACAAGGCAGTTCTGTATTAAATAAAAGTGACATTTGATATGGCTAATTTATTAATTTCTTTAATAGTGTTATTATTGCAGATATCAGATTACATTGCTGGTACAATGTAGAAGCACCCAGGAACACTGTTAATCTGAAGTTTTCACTCATTACAATATCAATTATATCGCCTAATACTTGCAGTAAAAATTGGTGCCATGTATACAATTTTCTTTAACAGTGTAATTATTGCAGTGGGTCTTACAGGGCCGGAAGCAATGCGGGAATCAGGGCAGGAGCGGGGTTCGGGGTCAGGGCAGGAACCACTATCTACGCCAGGTAGTGGGATCCTACGGAGGATATGTCGTGGGCTGTTAGGTCTGTCGGGTCTAGGAATGAGGACAGATGTCCAAGTGTAGCGTTGATCCATCTAAAGGTGAAAACAAATACAACCTTTAGACCACTGCGCCACATCATATGAAAACCCCTTCAAACCCAAATCCACAAAACCCTTCTAACTTTGCATGATAGTAGAACATGTGAAAAGAGTTAGACATATAAATATATTGTTACATTTGATAAAATGTACAGACATTCGGTTGATTGGCTCTGTGAATAAGTATTTTGAACCAAATATGGCAGTTCTCTCTATAAAATAAAAAAGACAATTGATATGGCCACGCCTACACAGTCCTACCAGAAAACCAGTTACACATTTTTTTTTTTACCAAATGCCAAAATGACTTCATGGAGAACAATTTAATTTAAAGTATCAGTAACACAATACAATAATACTTAACAAATATTTATTTTTCAAATTAGTTGCCAAATGTATTTATTTATTAACAGTGTTATTATTGCAGATTTGTCAGCATACTTTGCTGGTACAATGTATTTGCACCCAGGATCACTGTTGATCTGAAGTTTTCACTCATTACCATATCAAGACCATTAGCACACAGTCAGCTCAGATGAAAAGTGTACGGAACAGTTTAATGAAAAATGTCTCACTACATGTTAATGGCAAACTCAGAAGATTCAGTCAGAATCAATTTGTGACCAATGATTAAAATGATTCCTGAAATGATTTTTGCAATCAATTTAATATCGAAACTGTTAATGGCCTGATTTCTCCTTAACACAATAAACCTCAACCGATATACATTTTTAATTAAGGCTAATAAATGAGAATATGAAAGATTAGGGTGTGAAGATCATGATGGACATCTGTGATGTTATCGTGTCACAGTGTCAGAGAAATGGAGAAATAGAACCCAGATTAAATATCAAACTCTGATATAGGCTACCATTGACCCTATGAATCCAATCCAATCCAATCCAATCCAACTTTATTTATAAAGCGCTTTCATCAAACCAGAGCAGAGACAAAGTGCTGTACAGGCCTAAAATAAGGTACAATAAAAATAGATCAAAATAAGTAAAATAAGGTACAATAAAAATAAGTAAAATAAGGTACAATAAAAATAGATAAAAAAATGAATAAAGCAAAGGTAAAAATAATATCTAAAATAACAAAAATAAGGTACAATAAAATAACATCAAAAGTCTCACACTGGGTCGAAAGCCAGCGAGTAAAAATGGGTCTTGAGGTGTTTTTTAAAAGTTGTGATTGAAGGGGCCTGTCTGATTTGGAAGGGCAGATTGTTCCACATTTTTGGAGCAGCGATGGAAAACGCTCTGTCCCCTCTCAGCTTCCTCTTTGAGCTGGGTACTGCCAGGAGGAGCTGATCAGCTGACCTCAGAGAGCGAGCAGGAGAGTACCGGTGAAGCAGCTCAGAGAGATACGGTGGGGCAAAGCCGTTTAAGGATTTATAAACAAATAAAATAATTTTAAAATGGACTCTAAAATGCACAGGGAGCCAGTGGAGCGAGGCCAGAATTGGTGTGATGTGATCCCTCTTTGGTGTCCCAGTTAAAAGTCGTGCAGCAGCATTTTGAATGTGCTGAAGACGGGAGAGGGAAGACTGGCTGACTCCTAAATAGAGAGCATTGCAGTAATCCAGCCGGGATGTAACAAAAGCGGAGTAGGAGCTACTGGGACTAAACACTATGACTTCAGTTTTTTGTCATTCAATTTTAAGAAATTTTGGGACATCCGGGCTTTAATGTCACTGAGACAGTCAAGTAGAGGTTTCACTGAGAGGGCATCCTTGCGCTTTAACGGTACATACATTTGTGAATCATCCGCATAGCAGTGGAAGGAAATACCATGTTTTCTCAGAATGGAGCCCAGCGGAAGTAAATAGAGGGAGAAGAGCAGTGGCCCTAGAATTGAGCCCTGTGGGACCCCATAAAGCAAAGGAGCAGAGGAGGATGTAGAGTCAGCAATATTTACACAAAAAGTTCTGTCTGTCAGATAGGACCGAAACCATTCCAAAGCAGAGTCATTGATACCCACAAGGTGTTGCAGACGAGACAATAAAATGCTGTGGTCCACTGTATCAAAGGCAGCTGTGAGATCAAGTTAAGCCCAGTTCAGACCAAAGATTCGCCTTGCAACTGCTTGCGACGAGACGGTTTTAGAACGTTGCGGGGTATAAATCGCAGCAGTGTGAACTGCTCGTTGCAGCGCGTTGCAAGCCGTTGCAAGGCGTCGCAGAAGATTCAACATGTCAAATCGCAAGGTCCAGTTTTAGAACGTTTCGGCGGTCTCGTCGCAAGGAGTTGCAGTTGCAAGCAGTTGCAAGGCGAATCTTTGGTCTGAACTGGGCTTAAGACTAAAACCACATAGTCACCGGAATAACAAAGTCCCCCACTCATTTAACTGCATCACTTATGGGGTAGGCTATATCACCAAGGAATAATAAAAAAATATATATATATTTCAAAGTGGAAATGTTACGTCATTTAAAGGAAGTTGCTCAGCTTTTGGATTCCTTCTTTCAATTTGGTCACGGAAAGCCAAACATCGTAGGTTTTGGGAGTTCAAAACTTCAAGGTAAAAAACAATACAATGTGTAGGAATCTCACATTTCCAATGGAAAAGGCCAGTAGTCAGTGACAGTAGGTCGTCAGTAAAGGTCCAGGTGTAAGAAGATGCTCGCTGATTTTTTTTTCAGAGAAATTGTGAAAGTGGAAATCTGTGTCTTTCTGGCAGTGAGAATGTGTGTTTGTGTTTGAATGCTGAACATTGTGAAATGATGCACCTGGAGACAAAACATGGCAACCGTGGAATGTTCAGCTCCATTCTGTTCTTACTTACAGAAAAGAGAACAGAAGGATTTCCTCCAGACAACATAGCGATGGAGTGATATATCATTTACCCTATAGATATAAATACATGTATTTATATCTATGCATGTACCCTAAAAATAATGTTTTTGTTTTTCAAATCACTAATCAAAACACACATTTTCAGAAAAGCCTTCAGCCATTGATATTACAAAAATGTCTTACATTACATTATATTAACATTACATTACATTACATTACATTACATTACTTTTTTTTTTCTTTTTTTTTTACATTTACATTTAGCCTATATTTGTTGATTTAAATGTTTCACTTTCTTTTCATAAACTTGTATTTTTTTTGTGTTGGCTTTATTGATACACCTGTTTTCAATTTGCTGGTGAACTAATTTGATTGTAAAGTAAGTGTCTGAGTATCTAAAGCGCTGTATAAAATGCATGCATTACTTTTAGTATTATTATTTCACTCTGCAAATGTAAACAAATCCCCCTCCTCTGAAACGGCATATGCACACAGTCAGTTTTATAAAAAATGTAGCTCAGCTTTTGGCTTCCTTCATCAAACTTGGTCATCAAACATCGATAGCCAATTAATTGAACCAAAGTAGGGTAGTTAATTTTCTGAGTACAAAAAAAATTCAAAAGGTCAAATAAATAGAAAGTGTAGAAATCTCACATTTCAGATGGAAAAGTCCTGTAGTCAGTGACAGTATAGTCGTTAGTCAAGGTCCAGGTGTAAAAAGTCGCTTGCTGAAATGTCTTTTTTCAAAGAGATCGTGAGAGTAGAAATCTGTGTCTTTCTGGCAGTGAGAAAGTGAGTTTGTGTTTGAATGCTGAAAATTCTGAAATGATGCACCTGGAGACAAAACATGGCAACCGTGGTATGATCAGCTCCATTCTGTTCTGAACGTCTGAACAGAAAGATTTCATTCAGACATCCAGTGGACTGATGTTTCATACTGGAGATTTTTGATTGATGTCTAAAAGTCTGTAAATATTTTTCATATGCCATTATTTGTTTTGCAAGGTACAACATCACATGCAGAAAAAACATGGCCAAGTCACTTTCTATTACAGCAATCTATTTATTAATTGGAAACATACAGGTGAAACTCGAAAAATTAGAATATCGTGCAAAAGTTCATTTATTTCAGTAATTCAACCTAAAAGGTTAAACTAATATATTATATAGACTCATAGCATGCAAAGTGAGATATTTCAAGCCTGTATTTGTTATAATTGTGATTATTATGGCTTACAGCTTATGAAAACCCCAAATTCAAAATCTCAGAAAATTAGAATATTACATAAAATCAATAAAAAAAGGATTTTAAATACAGAAATGTCGGCCCTCTAGAAAGTATAATCATGCATATGTATTAAGTACTTGGTTTGGGCCCCTTTTGCATGAATTATTGCCTAAATGCGGCGTGGCATGGATGCTATCTGCCTGTGGCACTGCTGAGGTGTTATGGAAGCCCAGGTTGCATTGATAGTGGCCTTCAGCTCCTCTGTATTGTTGGGTCTGGTGTGTCTCATCTGCCTCTTGACAATACTCCATAGTTTCTCTATGGAGTTCAGGTCAGGAAAGTTGTCTGGCCAATCAACACAGTAATACCATGGTCAGTCAGCCAGTTACTTGTGGTTTTGGCACTGTGGGCAGGTGCCAAGTCTAGCTGGAAAGAGTACTTCAGCATCTCCATAAAGCTTGTCAACAGACAGAAGCATGAAGTGCTCTAAAATCTCTTGATGGATGGCTGTGGTGACTTTGGACTTGATAACACAGTGGACCAACACCATCAGATGACATGGTGCCTCAAATCATCACTGACTGTTGAAACTTGACAGTGGTCTTCAAGCCCCTTGGATTTTGTGCCCCTCCACTCTTCCTCTAGACTGTGGGACCTTGATTTCAAAATGAAACGCAACATTTCATTTGGATCAGTGATGATTTGAGGTATCATGTCAGCTGCTGATGTTGGTCCACTGTGTTATCAAGTCAAAAGTCACCACAGCCATCTACCAGAAGATTTTAGAGCACTTCATGCTTCTGTCTGTTGACAAGCTTTATGGTGATGACAATTTCCATTTCCAGCTAGACTTGGCACCTGCCCACAGTACCATAAACCACTGGTAACTGGTTGACTGACCATGGTATTACTGTGCATGAATGGCCAGACAACTCTCCTGACCTTAACTCCATAGAGAAACTATGGAGTAATGTCAAGAGGAAGATGATACACACCAGACCCAACAATACAGAGGAGCTTAAGGCCACTATCAAAGCAATCTGGGCTTCCATAACACCTCAGCAGTGCCACAGACTGATAGCATCCATGCCATGCTGCATTGAGGCAAGAATTCATGCAAAAGGGGCCCAAACCAAGTACTTAGTACATATGTATGATTATACTTTCTAGAGGGCCGACATTTCTGTATTTAAAAACCTTTTTTTATTGATTTTATGTAATGTTCTAATTTTCTGAGATTTAGAATTTGGGGTTTTTATAAACTGTAAGCCATAATAATCACAATTATAACAAATAAAGGCTTCACATATCTCACTTTGTATGTAATGAGTCTGTATAATATATTATTTTCACCTTTAAAGTTGAATTACTGAAATAAATGAACTTTTGCACGATATTCAAATTTTTCGAGTTTCACCTGTATGTGCATATATCTGAGGAGTCATTGGGGTGGCTGGCGGAGACATTGCACCCTGTTGCTCAATAGATCAAATCAAACAGAGTTAGGCAGGTTGAAGGCACATAAAAAAAGAAGAGAAAAAAGCCTCACATCAACTTTTCGTGCATCACACTTAAACCTTCATGAAACAATCATTTGTTTTCTTTTCTCCAGTTGGGTTAACATCATGATTATTTTGTGCTGTGGACTATGCAGCGATACTCTTTTTTAGTGTGTCCATTTTTTATTTCTTTCTCAACATGAACAGCATATTGTTTCTCATCCCACAAATAATTTTTCATGGAAAACTAGTTCAAAGTACACTAAATGCAAACATAAAAGTTTAATTATTTTCATTATCCTATGGTAATAAGCAGATAAGAGGTGTACAGTGTGTCTGCTTTCTTTGGTAAAGCTTTTCTATTAATGTTGTAATGCAACGACATACAAATACCCATGCATACTGCTGTAATCAAACCGGTCAAGTGCCTTGCTAAATGGTTCACTTGCAAGGTGCCATGTCACACTAGCGTAGGTCCAAAATTCTAAGCTCAACAGTAACAAAGTCTCTACAATAAAAAAATCACCTTATGGTATGGACATAACAACGTATTGACATAATAACTCCAATGGTTTGTCAGACAATTTTGTTTACTACAGGATTTTCTGAAAATGTGTTGTAATCTAAATATCCTGTAACAAAACAGAATGCACTAATCAAATTTGTCATGGTCTTTACATGAAGCCCTTTAATTTGTTTATGAGATATAATGCAATTATATAAAGAGTAAGCAAACTAAATGTATCTGTTATAGGCAGGGCTCCACAAAAAAGGAGGAAATGTATTTAAATTATGGCAACCAATAGAATGTGTATCAAAGCCTTGATTATTCAATGTTATGATAAGCCAAATGCATAATTTATAAATGTTTGTAAATGTAAAAAAACAAACACTGATTTGTTCTTTTTGTCAGTTTCTAGATTTCTACTCTCACAACAGTTCTCTCAAGCAGTTGAGAATTTTTTTTTTAAGAATATCTGCAATTGCACCACACACAGCACAGTGCTGTCAGCCCATTGCTATAACAGCTGATATGGGGCAGTACTGACTTCTAGTGGTGCAGTTGGTCTGTTGCATCTTCTCAGCCTCAAACTTAAACACCTTTCAAGTTAATATTTGATTCAATTGGTATCTGATGTATAAAAGCTGTTGACCCTTCCAAGATGACTTGATTGATCGAAATGTCTCTCTCTAGGACACAAGTATTTCTTGGATTTATTTAAAGAATAACTGAAAAACATGATTTTTTGTTTTTAAAACCAAATTTCTTTTTATTTCATTTAAATCCCTATATCTTTTTCAGCTATTACTAATATTCAATTGATAGTTCTGCTTCTACTGTAGTTGCATTGCTTGAGTTTTGAATCTCCTCTCCTCCCCACTCATCTCTAAAAGAAAAAGAACAGCCAAGGAAAATTGGAATTGATATTATTACAAAAATCACAACATGAATTCAGATAACATTAAATGAGTTGATATTTACCTTTTACATGAGAGAGTTTACACCTATCACCCTCCCACCTTCTATCTCTTCCTATTCTTTCCTTTCCTCTCCTCTCCCCTCTCTAAAATGCAAATGGCAGTCAGACGGGAATAATAGTTAAAAACTTCAAATGTGAAAAGATGAATAGATAATTTAACTTCATGAATTATTTAAATTAAAGATAAATTGATTTTTACCTTTTTATTTACCTCCTCTCCTCTCTCCTTCTTTTAGTGCTTCAGATAACCACTTCAATTATTAATTTTGTGATAAAAGCATTAAAAAACTTTATTGATGTATCATGAATTATCAATATGGAGCCAATGGCAGCCGACAACTGTTTTCAGATGAATGTTCTTATCAGCGATGGATATAATATTAAATTAAGGACATTAAAAGTTGTATTTAACTACCACACATATTGTATATTGAATTGTAGTTGCGTATATTAGTTTGATTTGGATGATGAGTCATGTATTTTTTTTGTGATTTTGAATTTAATCAGGACTTAAGAATTGCTCAGAAGCTACAATTATAGACTCAACATAAGTGATAACAAAAACTACCCAACATTAGGGTCTAGAGTGGGAGAATCTATTCAGCACCCCCCTCCACAGTAACAGAGGGCTGTGCAGTCAAAGGCAGCTTTTTAGCACTTAAACTGCCTAACTCAACCATTATTACATTTGCAGTCAACAAGTTCATAGCTGGGCTCAATGTTCCAAAGTTGAATTTAGAATCATAAGAAATACATGATTTCACACCGAGATCATCCAAGACTAGTCTACGCAACTTTATTGCAATTACAATTTCCATACCAGTAATGGCGACCATCTTGAAAAATGTTTTATCCTAAAGCAATTGTATGGTTTGTATGGAAAAAAAATGTTAACTTATCTTTCCCTTGATATAAAATTACATCGATCGCTGATAAGAAAATTCCTCTGAAAACAGCATGGGTGCCATATTGAAAAGTATACCAAATGGTATGCTTTTATCACAAAATGAAGAAATGACAGTAAATATCACCCTACCACCTCCTCTCCTTCCTCCTCTCTCTAAAAAACAAAGGGAAGACAAGATGGCATATTGTTAACACAGATTATTTGTCTCTACATCAAATTGTGATAGTAACATTTAAATAAATTGGCCTTTACCTTTTTCATGTGAGTTCACACCTCAACCTCACTCTTTTAAAATCCCTGTAAGAGGTTTCGGGTCAAAGCAATACAATCAATTCAAATACTTCAAAACAATTGAATTAATTGTAATAATCAAATTCAAATATTTCAAAGCCTTCGGGTTCCGCAGGTCTCTTGTCCCACATGCTGCCACACTACTACTTCATCATGTTCTTCACCCACTTAGGTTCAGGGCCATTCCAAAACAGCTTGCGCTCACTGGGTCCCTGGGATTGGTCAGAGCTCACCCTCTGCAATTCCCAAGAACTGTTTGTATGGTAAAAGGAATGAAACTTATCTTTCCCTAAAATTACATCGAATCAGATGAATACATTTAAATTCATACAACGCAATTCACATAACACAAATTAATTCAAAACAATTCAATTCAAATGAATTCAAAGCAATAAATTGAGTCCAAGAAATTCAATAAAAAGAAATTCAATTCCAAGGAACTCAGAGCAATTCAGATGAATCAATTTAAAATCATCAAATCAATTCACATAACACAAGTTAATTCAAAACAATTCAATTCAAATGAATTCAAAGCAATAAATTGAGTCCAAGAAATTATTTCAAAAGAAATGAAATTACAAGGAACTCGGAGCAATTCAGATGAATCCATTTAAAGGTGCTGCAAGGAACTTTTAAATACCTCTAAAACAGTCTCATTTTCCCTCTTATGATCATAAATGACATGTAACAGCAAACAAGACTATCAGTGCAATGAATGCTTTTTTTATATAGTTTTTCTCAATGCCTTTGTCATGGGTACGCTCACCCAGGAACTACAGCTGGGGTAGTAAAAACACTACCACTTTTCTCCAAAGGGGGTGCAAGAATGAACACAAATTGAAAGTTCCTCATAGCACATTTAAATTCATTAAAAGCAATTCACATAACACAAATGAATTCAAAACAATTCAAATGAATTCAAAGCAATAAATTGAGTCCAAGAAATTCATTCAAAAGAAATGCAATTCCAAGGAACTCGGAGCAATTCAGATGAATCAATTTAAAATCATCAAAGCAATTCACATAACACAAGTTAATTCAAAACAATTCAATTCAAATGAATTCAAAGCAATAAATTGAGTCCAAGAAATTATTTTAAAATAAATTAAATTCCAAGGAACTCGGAGCAATTCAGATGAATCAATTTAAAGGTGCTACAAGGAACTTTTAAATACTTTTGAAACAGTCTCATTTTCCCTCTTATGATCATAAATGACATGTAACAGCAAACGAGACTATCGGTGCAATGAATGCTTTTTTTATAGATTTTTCTCAATGCCTTTGTCATGGGTACGCTCACCCAGGAACTACAGCTAGGGTAGTAAAAACAGTACCGCTTTTGTCCAAAGGGGGTGCAAGAATGAACACAAATTGAAAGTTCCCCAGAGCTCCTTTAAATTCATTAAAAACAATCCACATAACACAAATTAATCCAAAACAATTACATTCAAATGAATTCAAAGCAATAAATTGAGTCCAAGAAATTCTTTCAAAAGAAATTAAATTCCAAGGAACTCGGAGCAATTCAGATGAATCAATTCCAAATCATTTAAAACAATATGTACATAACACTAACTCATTCAAAACAGAATTAAAATCCAAGGTTAGAAGAAAAGCGCATACCTGAGGACTTACCTTCGGGTTCCGCAGGTCTCTTGCGCCACTGGCTGCCACACTGCTTCCTGACCTTGATCAGACGCCTCATGTTCTTCACCCACTTCGGTTCCGGGCCACTGCAGAACGGCTTGCGCTCACTGGGTCCCTGGGGTGGGGGAGAGCTCACCCTCTGCCGCTTTGCAGGGGTGACCTCTGGAGGATCAGCTGACGCCACTGCAGTGCAGTGTTCCTCCGCTGGCTCTGGGGTAGGGGAAGCAACTTTAACAACACCGGAAGAACTAGGGCAAGATGAAGGGGAAGTGCAAACAGAGGATTTAATGGAGACTTTATGGGAAACACGAGAGGAGGAGCTGGAAGAGGAACTGGAAGAAGAACCAGAGCTAGAGCTGGAAGAAGAGCTAGAGCTGGAAGAAGAGGAAGAGTCAGAGTCAGAGTCAGAGCAGGGGCCAGGTGGGGGGGAACCTCTGTTGGAAGTGGCAGCTGCCGGTTTCCTACGGAGGATGAGCCTTGGGCTGCCGGGCCTGTTAGGGTCTCGAATGAGGAAAGGTATCCAAGGACAGGGGACACTGTAGGAAACACGAGAGGAAGAGCTAGAATCAGAGAGATAGGCAGAGAGAGGGGAGGAGCCCGGGTCAGAGCCAGGTGGGGTGCCAGGGCAGGAGCTGCTTTGGTCCATCTACAGGTGAAAACAAACACAACCTTCAGACCACTGTGCCACGTTATATTAACTCAATCAATTAAAATAATCAGTACCACAACAATGGCTACTTGTAATACAAATTGGTAAAATCCAATATATAATCTCTCTTTTAAAAGTGTTATAATTGCAGTTGGACTTACAGAGCCAGGTTCAGAGCTGGTCGGGGAGCCAGGGTCAGAGCCAGGTGGGGAACCGGGGCAGGAGTTGAGTTGATCAATCTAAAAGGTGAAAGTAAATACAACCTTCAGACCACTGCACCATATCATATGAACTTTTATGCGATAATGACTTCCTGGAAACTCCCCAATCAAAATAATTACTAGCACAATCATATCGCCTAATACTTGCAGTTATAAATGGTGACGTATATTTAATTTTATTTAACAGTGTAATTATTGCAGTAGGTCTTACAGGGCCGGAAGCAATGCGGGTACCAGGGTGGGAACTGGGTTCGGGGTCAGGGCAGGAACCACGGTCTAATCCAGGTAGTGGGATCCTACGGAGGATATGCCGTGGGCTGTTAGGTCTGTCGGGTCTAGGAATGAGGACAGATGTCCAAGTGTAGCGTGGATCCATCTAAAGGTGAAAACAAATACAACCTTTTAGACCACTGCGCCACATCATATGAAAGGCCTTTCAAATGCAAATCCACAAAATTCTTCAAACTTTGTAATTTGTGGTGGTAGTTGCATGATAGTAAGCATATGAAAAGAGTTAGACATATTTTTATCAATATATTGTCATTTAAATTTGATAAACTTTACAGAAATTCAGTTGATTGGCTCTGTGGTTCTTATTACACAATAAGTATTTTGAACCAAACAAGGCAGTTCTGTATCAAATAAAAGTGACATTTGATATGGCTAATTTATTAATTTCTTTAACAGTGTTATTATTGCAGATATCAGATTACATTGCTGGTACAATGTAGAAGCACCGAGGAACACTGTTAATCTGAAGTTTTCACTCATTACAATATCAATTATATCGCCTAATACTTGCAGTAAAAATTGGTGCCATGTCACAATTTTCTTTAACAGTGTAATTATTGCAGTGGGTCTTACAGGGCCGGAAGCAATGCGGGAATCAGGGCAGGAGCGGGGTTCGGGGTCAGGGCAGGAAACACTAGGTAGTGGGATCCTACGGAGGATATGTCGTGGGCTGTTAGGTCTGTCGGGTCTAGGAACGAGGACAGATGTCCAAGTGTAGCGTGGATCCATCTAAAGGTGAAAACAAATACAACCTTTAGACCACTGTGCCACATCATATTAAAGCACTTTCAAACGCAAATCAACAAAATCCTTCTAATTTTGTAATTTGTGGTGGTAGTTGCATGATAGTAAGCATATGAAAAGAGTTACGCATATTTTTATCAATATATTGTCATTTAAGTTTGATAAACTTTACAGAAATTCGGTTGATTGGCTCTGTGGTTCTTATTACAGAATAAGTATTTTGAAACAAATATGGCCACGCCCACACAGTCCTACCAGAGAACCAGTTACACATTTTTTTTTTTTACCAAATGCCAAAATGACTTCATGGAAAACAATTGCATTTAAAGTATCAGTAACACAATAAAATAATATCTAACCTATATTTATTTTTACAAATGGTGAATTGCCAAATGTATTTATTTATTTAACAGTGTTATTATTGCAGATTTGTCAGCATACTTTGCTGGTACAATGTATTTGCACCCAGGATCACTGTTGATCTGAAGTTTTCACTCATTACCATATCAAGACCATTAGCACACAGTCAGCTCAGATGAAAAGTGTACGGAACAGTTTAATGAAAAATGTCTCACTACATGTTAATGGCAAACTCAGAAGATTCAGTCAGAATCAATTTGTGACCAATGATTAAAATGATTCCTGAAATGATTTTTGCAATCAATTTAATATCGGAAACTTTTAATGGCCTGATTTCTCCCTTATAAAATAAACCTCAACCGATATACATTTTTAATTAAGGCTAATAAATGAGAATATGAAAGATTAGGGTGTAAAGATCATGATGGACATCTGTGATGTTATCGTGTCACAGTGTCAGAGAAATGGAGAAAGAGAACCCAGATTAAATGTTAAACTCTGATATATCATTGACCCTATGAATAACAAAGTCCCCCTCTCATTTTGCCACTGCATCACTTATTGAGGCTATATCACCAAGAAATAAAAAATATTAAAAAAATATATTTAAAAGTGGAAATGTTACGTCATTTAAAGGAAGTTGCTCAGCTTTTGGATTCCTTCTTTCATCTTGGTCACGGAAAGCCAAACATCATTCACATCCAGTCAATTCATTGCACCAAAGTAGGTTTTGGGAGTTCAAAACTTCAAGGTAAAAAAAAATACAAAGTGTAGGAATCTCACATTTCCAATGGAAAAGGCCAGTAGTCTGTGACAGTAGGTCGTCAGTAAAGGTCCAGGTGTAAGAAGTCGCTTGCTGATTTTTTTTTCAAAGAAATTGTGAAAGTGGAAATCTGTGTCTTTCTGGTAGTGAGAATGTGGGTTTGTGTTTGAATGCTGAACATTGTGAAATGATGCACCTGGAGACAAAACATGGCAACCGTGGAATGTTCAGCTCCATTCTGTTCTTACTTACAGAAAAGAGAACAGAAGGCTTTCCTCCAGACAACATGGCGATGGAGTGATATATCATTTACCCTAAAAGTAATGTTTTTATTTTTCAAATCACTAATCAAAACACACCTTTTCAGAAAAAAATAGTGCAGTGTGTAATATGACATCATCAAGAAAGTTCTACAAAGTTCTAAAATGCAACACTCCCTGGGTAACCCCAACCCTTTCAAATAATAACAGAAGCTACAGTGGCCTTCAAGGACAAGAACAATTCTAAATTTTAAACAATGCACCTGATGACATTCCAACTATGATACTTTCAAGATGGCGGCACTAGGCCTTGGTCCAAAATATGCAGAAATATGGACATATATGAGACCCTTTCTAAGGGAAAAAAATTATAATTCAAAAAACAAATGTTCAGCTATTATGCACTAAATTAAATGTACTTATGGATATTATAATTACTTTCTACAAAATCTGCTAGGAAATAAAACCCAAAATTCAACACAATACATGTATTTATATCTATGCATTTAGCCTAAAAATAATGTTTTTGTTTTTCAAATCACTAATCAAAACACACATTTTCAGAAAAGCCTTCAGCCATTGATATTACAAAAATGTCTTACATTACATTACATTATATTAACATTACATTACATACATTTTTTATTTTTTTACATTACATTTATATTTGTTGATTTTAATGTTTCACTTTATTTAAATAAACTTGTCTTTATTTTCATTTTGTTTTGGCTTTATTGATACACCTGTTTTCAATGTGCTTTATTGTAAAGTAAGTGTCTGAGTATCTAGAAAAGCGCTACATAAAATACATGCATTACTTTTAGTATTATTATTTCACTCTGCAAATGTAAACAAATCCCCCTCCTCTGAAACGGCATATGCACACAGTCAGTCTTATAAAACATGTAGCTCAGCTTTTGGCTTCCTTCATCAAACTTGGTCATCAAACATCAATAGCCAATTAATTGCACCAAAGTAGGGTAGTTCATTTTCTGAGTAAAACAAAACTTCAAAAGGTCAAATAAATAGAAAGTGTAGAAGTCTCACATTTCAGATGGAAAAGTCCTGTAGTCAGTGACAGTAGGTCGTTAGTCAAGGTCCAGGTGTAAAAAGTCGCTTGCTGAAATGTCTTTTTTCAAAGAGATCGTGAGAGTAGAAATCTGTGTCTTTCTGGCAGTGAGAAAGTGAGTTTGTGTTTGAATGCTGAACATTGTGAAATGATGCACCTGGAGACAAAACATGGCAACCGTGGTATGATCAGCTCCATTCTGTTCTGAACCATGTTCTGAATGTCTGAACACAAATATTTCATCCAGACATCCAGTGGACTGATGTTTCATACTGGAGATTTTTGATTGAGGCCTAAAAATCTGGAAATATTTTTCTTATGCCATTATTTGTTTTGCAAGGTACAACATCACATGCAGAAAAAAGATGGCCACGTCACTTTCTATTACAGTAATCTATTTATTAATTGGAAACATATTGTATGTGCATATATCTGAGGAGTCATTGTGGTGGCTGGCTGAGACATTGCACCCTGTTGCTCAACAGAATCAAATAATAAAATCAAAAAGAGTTAGGCAGGTTGAAGGAACATAAAAAAAGAAGAAAAAAAAGCCTCAAATCAGCTTTTCGTGCATCACACATAAACCTTCATGAAACAACGATTTATTTTATTTTCTCCAGTCGGATTATCATCATGATTATTTTGTGCTGTGGACTATGCAGCGATAATCTTTTTAGTGTGTCACTTGTTTATTTCTATTTCTCTCTCAACATGAACAGCATATTGTTTCTCATCCCACAAATAATTTGTCATGGAAAACTAGTTCAAAGTGCGCTAAATGCAAACATAAAAGTGTCCTTATTTTCATTATCCTATGGTAATAAGCAAATACCAGGTGTACAGTCTGTCTGCTTTCTTTGGTAAAGATTTTCTATTAATGTTGTAATGCAACGACATACAAATACCCATGCATACTACTGTAATCTTACGGGTCAAGTGCCTTGCTAAATGGTTCACTTGCAAGGTGCCATGTCACACTAACGTAGGTCCAATATTCTAAACTCAACAGTAATAAAGTCTGTACAATAAAAAATCATCATATGGACATAACAACGTATTGACATAATAACTCCAATGGTTTGTCAGACAATTTTGTTTTCTACAGAATTTTCCTGAAAACGTGTTGTACTCTTACTGTAATATTCTGTAACAAAACAGAATACACAAATGAAATTAGATCAGAGAATTGAAATATGAAAAAACTGAATCCGAACAATTTTTTCAGTGTTCAGTCTCTACCTGTTGACAATGAGAGACACTGACTTGCTTGGTATCCATTAAACAGCTCTGTGCCAACCTGTCCTACCCTCTAGCCTTAGAGACAATTTAAGGCTCTCCCTCCCAACGCGTTGGGCTCTGTCTAATTAAAAATAGTCATCCGCTAGCTGTGCCCTCCAAGGTCAATAGTCTGGACCTCTGAACCGGCGCACAAGGCCTATCATTAGATTAAACACAATAATGAGAAAATCTTTTATCTTTGCATATAATTAAAGCTGGGATGAAGGACAACTTAATCAATGATGTGGAATGACAAGTTCGTAAATGAGTTAGTCCTGCCAATGGGGCCTTGGCTGCGATCGATGACCAATGTTAAGCAGAGAGTGGATGGGTTGTATAGTCACAACAAGCGGGATCTATCGGCCCAAACAAGAATATTAAATGCTGGAGGCATAGCCTGAGATTTAGCTGGATTGCCCCCTCATAATATAATGTTTTTTGTTGCATGTATACAGCTTAACATTGGGTGCATGTAACACTGTTTATGGATGACTTCATAATCTGAGAATAAGCCAGCATGGATGTCTTATTTTAATTGCGTCATCCAGCCACACGAAGGCAGTGTTGTCCTTTGAAATAGCCTTTAGGCTCCCGGAGTTAAGCAGGCTGTGGAGCCCATAAGCAAAACTAGGAGAGGAACTGGACGTATTGTGGGACAGATGGAAACTGTGCGGCTACTGTGTCCAGTTTAACATCCATTAAACAAAGTATACATTTATTCTGATGAAAGCAGATCAATTACATTATCTCGATGTGGGATGATCTGTCGCACTGAATGCAACCAATCAAAAAACAGATTCACCCTCCGACCTTTGCCCCTCAAAGTTGCACAGAGTATCACTTAAAAAAATCACTTTTGGTGTTCATTCCTTCCCACCGGAGAAGCTTGGCATACAGTGTAGGGAGAGCAAAAACGGAGAAAGTAGTTTCCGCGGTCCTCCACTGGCTGTGTGAGTTTGTGTTTGAGGAGATGGGAAAGGATGTGAGCACGAGCTGGTATTGATAAGCCTTCAGTTGCTGTCTGACACACAGACAGGAAGTCACTGTCACATGACTGAGATATCGGCACCTTGTCCGATTGCACAGACGGCCTCTTATGTATGCTGCCAGCACAAATACAGGCCAAGCCATTCATACACACACACACACACACACACACACACACACACACACACACACACACAAAGAGAGAGAGAGAGAGAGAGAGAGAGAGAGAGAGAGAGAGAGAGAGAGAGAGAGAGAGAGAGAGAGAAGGAGTGAGAGGATGAGAAGAACAAAGCCAGGAACAAGGAACTTTTTTTTGCAAGGGGTTGTCTAGGGAAGATGATTTGCTTATTTGTGAATCACAGATCATGTTATTTTATGCTTTTGTATACATGAAACAGAGCGAGGTGAATCCTGAAGCTGGATTTCTACCTGACTTTGGCATCAGTCCTACAATTATCAGTTCCCCCCTATCAGCTCAGCTCCTATCTGTCCCATCACACTCACGCCCAATTTCCCTAAACTGTCACAGCTAATAATTGGGCCTCTCTGTCAGGAAGGAAATCAGGCCCGCTGTTCTAACTAAAACACACATCCCTCAGCCCTCCCTTTATCCTTCCTTCTCCCCCCTTTTCCCTACTCCCTCTCTCTTCTTCCCATCTCCAGTGGAAATCAACTCTCCGGATAGAACACAGCCGCCTCCTCCTCCATCTCCACTTCTTCCTCCCTGTGTGTGTGTGTGTGTGTGTGTGTGTGTGTGTGTGTGTGTGTGTGTGTGTGTGTGTGTGTGTGTGTGTGTGTGTGTGTGTGTGCTTTGTGACAGTGGTAGCCTCGGGGCCAGGTTGCTGTTGACAGGGACGAGGGTCTCTGATTTGAGGAGAGCAGTCACACCAGCGACTGCAGCTGCCTCCCCGAGTGACACCTCCCTGTTAGTGGGGGAGAGATGTGGATGCGTGTGTCACTCTGTGTGTGTGTGTGTGTGTGTGTGTGTGTGTGTGTGTGTGTGTGTGTGTGTGTGTGTGTGCGTGCGTGCTTGCGTGCGTGCATGCGTGTGCATGTGCGTGTGTGTGTTGGCAGTGTTGATGGCAGGGTTGATGGACTGACTGGCTGCCTACAGTGCTCAGGACAAACAGGGAAACTTTCCCTGATGAGCTGACAGGCACGCGTGTTGAACACCTAACTGGGCTGCGGTTGGTGGTGCTTGGACAAAGTGCAGAAGAGGAGAAGTCAAGAAAGGAAAAAAATGAAAACACAAGCCAAGCAGGTCAGAAAAATAAAAATAGGTGGAAAGAGGAAACTTAACAGCACCCAGTCCAATGTGTCATGCCTCTGTGCAGCGTGCAGATATGTGTGTGGGGTGCTGTGTGCCTTCCAGAGTCCAGGCTGTGTGTAGATCACCATTCCACCTTATCTAATTTCATTAATGTGATCCCCTGTCCATCCCCTGACGGCTTAATAGCCATTATTTGTGGGTCCCTTCAAATAAAGGCTCAGCAATAAATTGCAGTCTGTGGAAATCGAGATATAAACGCCACCCTGCATTACTGTATAATATCTTTGCCTTTAATTAACTGAAAGCCATGCTGACATTTATTGGATTGCAAGTTACTTGTTAATGGCAATAAATTGCGAAACAAAAAAAAAGAATCATTGCTTATTTTACATCAATAATTTGTGGACCTTTTGCTAATGATTATTCATTACTCGTCTATGGGGAGTGTCGTGTTTGGTGAGCTAAAGTGAATGAAGAATGTAAAGATTTAAGTGGGCAGCATCTACTTAGTGTTATGGCGTTCTGTGCCGTGCATTAAATGCCTCGCTCTGTTGCTGTCCCTTTACCCTGTCTTCTGCATCTGGCGCTTGGTGAGGAATGTGTTGGTTGAAATTTATCGCAGTGAGTTCATTCATCGATCCATCACGCTGAACTACTTTTAGGGAGAAAGCGTCGCTCTTCCGCGCATGAAGATATCACCATGCCGACCACGATGATGGAGTAGAAAACTGGACCAAAACCAGTTGATGTGCCGTTCCATGTGCATGGGTGTTTTTTTGCTGAGTTTTTAATTTCCTTTTTGAGGCTATAGTGATGGGGTCTACCTTTTGCAACAGCAGCATGCCCAGACATTAGTCAAATTCATCATTCAACATACTTTCTGGGCCTGGGGTTTTTTACTCCTCTTCATCACAGCACGTCACATGTGAAAAGTGTTTTATGACTAACAATTAATCAGAGATGGATTTTCTCAATTATTTTTAGAATAAAACACTGTATAATTGAATCACCACAAGCATCTCAGGTAGCAACATGTTGATTGTAACTGAAGTACGGCAATATAGTCAAGCAAAAGTTGTAGTTGTAATTTGTCAAAAACAGAAATCAGCCAGCTTGTGATTATTCAAAGTGATGCCTTTTTTTATTAAAGTGCCTTTTTAAAGAGGGTCATTTCACAATTGATTAAAGAGATCAGCTTCTAAAGAAAAGAATGAATAGAAAAAATATTGTTTACTGAATACATAGGAAGGTAATCCATGATTTACTTTCTCTAATTAACATCCCCAAATCTCATGTGTACTTACAAGTACCTTAGTGCATAAGGTATGTGTGTTGACAGGGAAACAAAGCTCATACAAACCTCAAGGCCTCTGTACCTGCCGTCTTGAGTTTGCCACTGCGCTCAACAAAAAGCCTTCCTGTGTGCAGTGAAGGAACCAATTTTCCCTCCATAGTGTCACTGTGCGTGTGCGTCACTCAGTTGCTACCAGCTTGCTATATGGGAGAACATATTCCCCGTCGTATTGTGGGCACCCGTCATAGGGGCGGGTGGCTCTCATCAGACGCTGCCATTTGTTTGGTGCTGGCATTGATCTGGCGTGTGGGGAACGGAGATCTGACAGCTCTGCCACAAAAATCAGGCCCCTTTCGACGCCAGGGAAATAGACTTAACTCCCCCGCCTATCTTCGCACACAGATGCACACACACACACACACACACACACACACACACCAGCACACACACACACACGCAAACACACAAAGTCAAAAAAGAGCAGTCGGTCAGAGTGCACACACGCAGCTATGGCCTGTCGGTGCACATCTAGTTGACAAGGAGGCTCTACATGTAGAGTATGACTGGGGAAGAAGAGAATGGCAAGTGGTGGGAGGGCAGGGGAAGGGAAGGGGAGGGGGCATTAGGCATCGTGGAGACAAAAACAGGGTTTAAATGATTGGACATGAGCGGGAGAGCCATGCTCACACTCGCCCTGATGACCCCCTCCTCCGCCCCTCTCTGTTCTCTCGCTGTGTGTACAGTAACCTCTTCCACATTGCCACACACTTGCCCCCTGGGTGATTGCCCGGGTTATCCTTTTTCTTCTGCATCATCTGTTGTCTCCCATGCTTGTGGGATATGACCGGAGACAGGGATCGGAGAGAGAGAGAGAGAGACGTCCCTCTGCACCGATATCACGCCGTGTCTCTCAAACACTTGTCTCAGATGCCTCCTACTCATCCCTTCTGATGCCTCCCATCAAGCTGCGAATGAGCGACTGTGACAGCGAGAGAGAGAAAGAGAGAGAGAGAGAGAGAGACAGAGGAGGACAGAACTGGGGAGAGGGGAGGGGGTGAAAGAAGGGGGCATCAGAGAGCGCTGTTTATTTTGCAAGGCTGACAGAAAAACTCTCCGAAACGCTGAGTTGGGATCGCGTTGAGTAACATAGGTTGTGACTTTTTTAGGGGAGAAACAACCTGCTTTGGTAAACTTGGGATGACTTTGGAATAATGTGGAAACCCCCCTCCCCATGTTGTGGAATGTCAGAAGAGAAATGCACTTCAGCACTCTGCACTTACAGCTGCACCATCGAGTCATACACAAACCATCTGAAATGACAAGTCAATCTTAAAATGTCTGCTGTTCAATGTGTCATTTCTCCTACCCCTTCCCTCCGTCTCTGTCTCACTGCATCAGGTTGCCACCAAATTGTTGTTGCTGTATGGGCACAGACTTGTGGAACAATAACATGAGCCATCTCTGCTGCGCTAATACTACATGGTTTACCAAAGACTTCTCGTCAGGCACTTGAAGAATTGCAGAGGCCAAGTGCATAATTTCCAATGCAGTAAATCTAGGGAAAGTTACTGTAAAGTGCTCCTGAATATGAAACATCTGGTCATTGATATAACTGATTTCTTAGCCAATATTAGGCAGTAAAAGTTGAAAACTATATAAAAGGGCTTTGTTTAGATGGGCATAGCAGGGCTTTAAAATGTTTCACATTGACTGTGTCAGGGTCGATATAATAAAAACAGAAACACATGATGAAAGTTTATTCTCTACCCTGTTGAAAACTAAAATAATTCTGCATTGTAAACCATTTATATGCCTGAATAAATAAAGGATTTATTTATATTCTATTATAATTTTAATATACATTATGTATTAAATATATTATATTGTTGTCCTTACTCTGCCTAAAGGCCCGCTCACACCCATCATCGGCTTGGAAAACAATTTTTTGGAGTACAATTTGGTAGTAGAAGCATAGTGATGCTACCTGGTGAACTATATCACCAAAGCACTAACCAGCTGGAGAAAAGCTAGCAATAGTCAATAGTTCAACTTGTGCTATTTGTTCTGAGGGTTAGACATCAATTCATTCAGTAAAGTGTTTCTGAAGAGGCTGAAAAACTCTTAGAGCTAACGAGACAATAAATTCACACTCACTGTTTGCCCAAAGCTCAGCACTGTCAGGACGGCTCGCTACTGGTTCACATGCAAGTTTGAGTGTCAAGTGTGTGTGACCAACACAAAAACATTTCCTCAAAAGCGAATCCACTGATGGCAGAAATTAAACTGAAAAATGAACTGATTTCACCATGAAACGATGCCTATATAGATATATTTTCAGTAACCGGGTAGTTGGAAACTTCATGCATCTGTTGTCCATTTCTCAAATTCCCGCTAGCCTAACACCAAATGAGAATTTTTATTTAACAACCATTGTTAGGCGGTAAATGACTCAGTAAAAAGAAAGATCCCTTTTTAGATAATAGATTGTTAAGATAGAGGTTACGGCCCGCAAGTAATTTAGAAGTAAAGAACAGGCTTAAATAAAACCATGATAGCTTTATGGAATCACCAGCTTGTGGCAGATAAAGCTTTAAAACCAGCTTCT
>NC_137234.1:22746724-22794224 GCF_949987685.1 Ammodytes marinus | reverse complement strand
TTTTGTGGCTTTCAACAGGAGGAGGCAGGTTATATGTTGAGGAAAAAACCTCACCAGCCAATTTGCGGTAAAAGATATACTGTCTAATACAATAGACAGCATTATGAAACAGCTTTTTTGCTCCTGGGCTCTGCAGCCAATCACTGAGTTCCGTTACGTCTGATCTCTTCATGCACCATGACAGGGAGAGGTCAAGAGTCCTGACCTGTGATGATGGTTGGGGTGACAGATGTCATGTCAACTTTGTAATGGCTTTGTTTTAATGACGGAGTGAGTCACCCGCTCGTGTACATGCAAGGGTCACTGTTGAACACACACTGGATCACTGTCACACAACCTCCGCTCTCCTCTGACGCAATACACTGTAACAACTTCTGATCTGTCTGTCACTCATCATAACAATGTCCTGTCGGGCATGCTGGTGGAGAAACTAATTCTCACATGAACTAGTGAAAACACAAACGCAGTAGAAATGTGTGTGTCGGACCACTGGACATTGTGATCATCGATGGACAGGGAAAACACCTCTCAGCTAATAGTGATCTACTGTCATACTACATTTTGAAGAAAAAAAAATGACTGAGTGATGCACTTTTCCACTCATTTCAAAATGCAATAAAAATGCCAGAAAAAAAAATCTGCCACCAAACTTATATAATTCACACAACCTATCATTATTTAATTCCCATTATCTGTGTGTCCATGCCGGTGCACTGAATTCCCTCTCTTTTCCTCTCTCGCTCCGGGCTCATTTCTCTCTCAACCGAGGCCTGTTCTTACATCATTGTTTGACCAGTGCAGAGACCTAACATGTGTCTACAACCTATAACGAATGGAACGAGGACTACAAATGAATCGCAGGGGGTGTGAAATTCTTTAAGAAGTGTTAAACGCTGAGTCGTGTTAAATTACAACCAAAGAAAGAGACTCTCTAAAGAATTAGCAGTTAATTAGGCCTTAATTAGCATAATTATGCATGCTAACAGTGTCTCGACAGAATAGCGGTTGTCAGGAGGGTTGAACCATCTGTAACGGCAGAGGATTAATACATCATCTTTTATATCCAACAACGCTTTACCTCTTCTATCTCAAAGTGCTTTTCATTAATCAATTTCACTTTTATTGGAGAGGAAATTTGTCATTTTTCATTATGTGCTATTATACCACTCCCTTTGCAGCTATAACGCTTCTAATTAGGCCTCAAGTGTATCCTCAAACACAAACACTTGAATAGACGGACAGAGAGACGTGTTCACACACACAAACGCACATCAACTTTTACATTAACAGCTATTGGCAGGGTTGTGTTGTGTCCAACCGCACTTAACATGGGTGTCGTGGTCAGGTGCTTGTGCTTGTAAAGAGGGGAAGGGTTAGAGACAGAGGTAAAGGTGTGGAGAGGCGGGAGGATTGACAATGAAGAGGAAAGGATAGATGGAGAGAGAGAACAGAAGGAGGAGGGGGTCGGTAATCAATGAGAAGTCTTGAACTTAGGAAAACCTACCATGTTTGGTAATCAATGAACAGTACCTGAATCACCTCCCTGATCTAGAGAGGAGAGCAGGAAGGAAAGGAGAAACAAAGAGAAGCTAGAAATACCACCTGGCGGTCATATGTCTTCTCCGTGAGACATACAATTGCAGAACAGTAGAAAGTACAGTGGAGGTAGGCAACGCTTTAAAGAAGGTAAAGCTATCTAAGAAGATACAATATGGTACAAGGTCACTGTGACCTGACAATATGTAAGGTCGCAGTAACCTTTGATCTTCAAAATATATTCAGTTTCATTGTTGAGTCAGAGTCGACATTTGTGCAAACCTTGAAGAAAATCCTTCCAAAGACTTCTTGAGATATTGCGTTCTCTATTCGTGAGCTCACGGTGACCTTGACCTTTGACCTCCACCATCTTATCACTTCATCCTTGAATTAGAGTGGACATTTGTGCAAAGTCTGAACGAAATCCCTCAAAGCGTTCATGAGATATCGCTTTCACAAGAATGAGCCAGACTGACAGATGAACGGACAAACAGACATATGTACGGAAGGACGGACAACCTGAAAACATAATGACTCCGGCATTTGGCTATCGCCGTTGAGGCAAATATGTCAAAAAGCAACATTTGAGTTTGTTCAAAGTCATTTTGCATTAGCTGAAGCAAAAACCGTCAATCGCCATTTTTGTTCAGGCTATTTTCATTGTTCTTTTTTGAAACTTTGATTGTATATACTACAGTACATTTTTCAAAATTTGGACAGTGGGGAACTAGTTTTGCAAATTGTTTAACAACTAATTCTGATGTCTTTGTGTTTCCCACCTCTCTCCCTTCTCCTATATTCCATGCGAGGAATCAATGTCTTGATGGATAACAAGCATGGCACATCTCACCTTCCTCTTTAGGTAAGGGTGACAGAATCACTCCCCATGCTGCCATTTCCATCCGCCAGCCCTGCAATACACACACTGAGATGTGGCCAGGGCACATACACACACCGCAGCTGCAATCTATAAGAGCCCTGAGCCTTGGGCGACCTTGAGACACTCCCCTCACTCTGGCCTTGCCAATAGCACAAGTGTGTGTATCCATGTGCATGTAAATATATACTGTATGTGTATGTGTGGGTCAAGCATGTCTCGTCTGCATATTCACAGAAACTTTCCTACACTCGTTGATATAAAATTCCTCTAACTGATGTAGATGCTAATTCTCTCCATATGGTATTTAAAGTGGGAGTTGAACATTTGAACAAGGTCTCCCCCTCTCCACCATCTCTCCCCCCCTTCCCCTTCCTCTCCCAGGCCCACAGGGACATTAGCATTATCGATGAGCTCACCCCGTCACCTCAGACACAGGCTCTTAAAAGAGAATAATTTCATGCAAATGAGATATTGATGAGCTAATGATTAATTGGCTGCCTGACTGTGTTAATATGCAATAGCTGTCGTGTAATATGCATTTCTAATGACTCTGTCTCTGTGTGTTCAAACAAATGGGCGACTTTGATCATGGAGGTACTCAGAGGCTTTCCACCATGTTAGCTTGGGGATAAGGCTTTGCCTGAGGGTTTTGTGCAAACTATCATGGGAATTGAACCATAGAGAAAGGGAACGTTTTCTTTTTTTTGTTAAGATAAAATGCAAGAAGATTTATTTTTTTGCTATACACTACGTTTATTATCAGAACCAAATTGGTGCACAGCCCTAAAACACGCACAGAGACGTCTGTAAAAAAGGAGAGCAGCCAACAATGATAATAATGGTAATTTTACATAATTGTGAAAAAACAAAGTTTTCCAGCGTCCGTGTACGAATTTATCTTTTTATCAACCAATTACCAAGTACTAAAAACTACATATATTCAACAAGATAAATTATGTATCGTGCTTACCTGCTGTTAAAATCTGATGGTAAAATATTATGTGGAAAAATCCAGGCTTGTGTCTGACTGAGATTGACCTTTGAACTCACTGAACCGTTCTGTAATGTTGGTTGCGTTCCGAATCGCATACTTTCTACTATATAGTATGTAGAAAAAAGATTTAGGATGTCCCGAATCTTATGGCCAGATTTAGGATGGTTGGAAGTACCCGGATGTTCTACTTCATCCAGCCAAGATTGTTAGTGTTGAAAACTGCATCCTATTTGGGCGATTCTGACCCACAATCCAATGCGCACGTGAAGTGACGTCACATCGACGAAGCCTCTATATGAAAAAAAACGGGGATGCGACGGATATAAAAGCAAGAGGCAAGATCAAGGCGCAATGTTATGATGAAATAAGAGAGTAAAAGTATGTCCCAATAGTATGCCTACTGCATCCTAACTAGATTATTTTTATCATCGGATGTAGTATGTAGAGTAGAAAAAAGAAAGAGTATGCGATTCGGAACGCAACCGTTATCTTTAAACCATTCAGATTAATTATTTGAGCAGGAAGTAACCTTAATCTGAGTTAATTGTCAATCAATGAACATTCACCGGCCCCATCCCCAGACATGAAGACTGCACCATCCCACTTCTTCAAATGACTTCATATAGATAATCATAGATCAGTGTAACATTTAAAGACAAAAAGCACAGTTTGATGGCTGTAACAATTCCCATGATACTTTTCAGTATGGGAAAGTCTCGATTAACAAAGTGGTGAAGTGTGTGATGTCTTTGCATGTATGAATGGAGACACACATTGGAAGGATTATTCACACCTGTGTGTGTGTGTGTGTGTGTGTGTGTGTGTGTGTGTGTGTGTGTGTGTGTGTGCGTGCGTGCGTGCGTGCGTGCGTGCGTGCGTGCGTGTGTGTGTGTGTGTGTGTGTGTGTGTGCGCGTGCGTGGCTGCATGGGATCAAAAGTGCCTAATCAGACTGGCTGCAGCTACCCTTTAGGGACTTGGATCCGTCCAAGTGTCATTCAGTCTGTCCGTCTGTCTGTCTGTCTGTCTGTCTGTCTGAGGCAAGAGGCGGAATGGTGTGTGTACATGGCACCAACAGCCATAATATACAGGTAACCAGGAATCAGGATTTGGTGTGTGACTTGGTTGATATAAGACCTTAAGACAGATGGATGGAGATATAGGACTGGGCAGGCAATGGAACAAGCAGACCTGTGGCCAGACCTGTCAACAGAGATAGGCCTGCTGACACCAGCGAGGGAGTGTGTGTGCATGTACACACACACACACACATGCCTGCAAAAATGGCAGTTGAAGGCTGCCACTCAAAAGACTAATCTAGCATCAGTTGAGTGACAGGGCAATGCACTGTGGCCCTGACCTGCTCATTTAATCACCAAGTGTCCAATGAGGCTTCCCACATTGTTAGCTGTAAACATCTCCGGTTTTCCACTCAGCGAGGGTCAACTGTCTCTGTGTGTGTGTCTGTGTGTATCTATGTGTGCTGAAGACTAGTGTTATAGTCTCTGAGTTAAGTATTATTAGTTATTAGTATAACCCTATGCCAGGGATTTACAATTTTGCAAAAGTCTACATTAACAAAGCTAAGCAGTGGTAGAGGTGGCAAAAACAATTATCTATGGAGGGGATAGTAATTTTTTTTTTTTTATAAAAGACAAAATACAAATATAAAACTAATATTGAACTGGGAGGTGGACACAAAAGCCCTGAAAGCCTTAACTGTATTACAATAATTGCCAAGCATCGATCCCAGACGCACTGGAAGTGAGTATGTGTGAAAACTCTGGACTTTTTTCAGTGCACACACACACCACGGACAGGTACTACCGGAAGATATTCACTGATTTCGATAAAAAGTGTTTTGTATTACAATGACAGAGTATTCTTTAATTAAGTTTTCACTTTCTCTAATCTGCTTCATTGTATTGACAGGTTGCAAATAATATAATCAAATGTTTTTTTAAATGCATTGTCGAGATTAGATGACAAGACTAATTCTACTCTAATGTCCACATACAGTATGAAGCCAGCAGCCAGTTAGCTTAGCATAGCAAAAATACTATGGCTCTGCCCATAACCTCTTACCCCTGCTTCCAGCATCTCCACAGCTCACTGAGAAACACTTGATTATTGTTTTTTTTCAAATTCCTACACAAACCAGAGCGTAAAAAAACAATTGATGGTTTTAAAGGGGGTTTTATGCCAGAACACTTCTTGGCCAAGACTAGATGCAAGGCAACCAGAAGAGACTCCAGTGAGTAACTGATGGCTGTGTCTTCTGAATGGAATAAACAAACAAAATATAACGTGTTAATTAGTGAGCTTAGAGGTGCTGTTGGAGGAATTCCCCCACATTTTGACAGAGCCACTCTTGCTGTTATCATTCGTAATGCTAAGCTTAGCTATCTGCCTGCTTTCTTCATGTGTATTTAGCAAAAAGTCTATCTTAAACTTAAAGGGTTAAGTTAGGTTGGGCAAAAATGGAGAGAATTGACAAAATGCTCAAATACTGTATATTTCAACACACACTTTTCTTGTTACATGCAGTACATATTTTGGTTTACTTGCTATGTTTCAGGTTGTTACACATTTATGTTTTCTTCCATATATTATAGAACCCCCTTGAAAATCAAATTGTATATAAAGAGTTGCAGGCCTCCAATCAAGTTATTCTGCAGATATCAGTGTCTGTATATAGTATATACAGTCAATGGTCTTCCAGCCAGGCTATCTTCCAACCTGTCACTGAGGACAGACGTAGGGAGAGCTAATATGCCATCAGCAGTGGAAGAATAGAGCAGTGTAAGAAAGATAAGAGCAACAACATGTTTCCCAGCTGTGATAAATGCTCGGGTCAGACAGACAGCGCTGCTATTTCCCTTCTTTCATATGGGCAGTTTTATTGAATTTAGCCACTGATAAATAAATGGACTGCCACAGACCCGTTTAAGCCTGCCCTGAGGAGGAAACTTGGCATTTACGCAGCTGGCCTTCTTTCTCTCTCTTTCTCTCTCCTGTGATCGTGATTTGTTAGAGATCAGAGAAAGACGGAGGGATATAAAAAAAATATGGGGAGAGAGAGAGAGAGAGAGAGAGAGAGAGAGAGGCAGAGAGGCACAGATAAAATCCTGGATGTATGTGAAAACAATCTCAGAAACATTATATTGTTGCAACAGCAGTAAAGCCCACATGGATATAATAGGCCAGGCAAAGTAACCCATTTTTGGGCCAAAAAACCGACAAATTGTAAAAGAATTTTTTTCAGCTCAGATCATTTCTATGAGGTGTCCAGAACAACATACTAAAAGTCCTAAGAAATCCTAGTTGAGGAAATATGTTTAATTCTCATCAATCCGAGGTGTGTGCCAATAAGGCGAGACACCAATAAATCTCAATAGGGCTATTTTTTCCTTTAGTCCTATCAAAATGAAACTTTACACAATGAAAGTATCCATGACAATGAAAACATTTTGTATTACAAGTTTCTTTGAAAATGAATTTTAATATGCAAATGAGCTATACACTAATCGTACATGCCCAAAATCAACCCAAATAGGCTTAATTTTTTCCTTTACTCCTACCACAATAAAACTTTACATAGTAAAAGTATACTAGAAAAGTAACTTTTTTTGTATTACAAGTTTCTTTTTAAATTAATTTGAATATGCACATGAGCTCCACACTTATTGAATATCCAATCATCCTACTGCCAATGGGTGATGGCAATGCTGCTTTTAGACTGGCCTCAAACCTGAAAAACTGCCTGGCTTACCTGCCAGGGGTATAACAGGTGCCTCTCATGAATTAGATTGGTCTCTTCAAATGCCACTGCACGCAATTTGATAGCACTACAACCAATCAGAGCAATGAACAATGTGACGTATTAAGCCCCGTTCATTTAGCGAACAGTGGGATTAACTGTTAAATTTAACTTTTGCCGTGGTCGTCTGCAAAACCGAACATTCCACTTACTTGCTAATGAAAGATTTGAGTGCCGTCTTCCAAATTGTAAAGGGTCGAGGCCAAAGCCATCTCAAACTCAAACAACATATCCGCAGCCATCTTTGATGTTTACTATCACGGCTTCGACGGCGCACTGTCGTCATCCGTTTACGTCCGCCCCAGAGCACCATACATAGGGCTCTGGCCCGCCCATATCAGATAGAACCAATTGAAACGTAGCTCAGGATTTCTTGACATATTTAATGAGCTTCAATGGAGAGTGCCCAGACCAACAGGCGCAGCACATTTAATTTGCCTAGTGGCAGGTCTGGATTTACAGGCTAGTGCCATTCCCTTTCCTATGCCAGATGTAGAATCACAGCCTGAAATGGCATGGAGAAAGAGGAGATTGTCACGCACCTTGGGACCAAGTAACTCCTTTGTCTACTTTAAGCACCATATCCGTCTTGTTTTTGTTGCTTTTTTTGGTTCCTGTGCCATAAACAGCTCGTGTGCATTCAGATCAGCATGATGCAACAAGAGTACTAACAAGTCTGTGTCATCACCTACTGAGACTATGTCTTTTGTTCTGGCAGAGGCAATGGCAATTTGGACAATGAGCACATCTGCATCGTGCTTTGCATGGTTTGTGATATACCATTTTTATCTTACAAGTTTCTTTGAAAATGTATTTTAATATGCAAATGAGCTATACACTAATCACATATAGGCTACCCAAAATATATCCGCATAGGCTTCATTTTTTCCTTTAAAGATCCAAGGGACTCCTGCAGATATTGCTACGGTTGGTCGCATACACATTCAGTACTTTATGATTCCTCCTATACGTGAACCTATTGAGTATCAGCCACTGGCTCTGTTGCCAGCAGATAACAAAACATTACAGCTGGATGTTTTCTGGAAGACATCCCTACTCCTTCACTCTCAAAGGCCATCGTGGTCTGGTATGATGCAGATCCTGCATCTTCTAGATGAACACCCTGGGAGAGCTTCAGTGACATTCCTTCCAATGATTGATCTTGATCCCAGTGATGAATCCTGCATATACTCAACATTGAGGTGTTTGGCAACTCAAGCTCTGCAGTATGATGTGACCCCTGTTCTGACGTTCAACCAACCCCTTCTGGAAAGCCTTGACCATTATAGGTTAACTTCTAATACAAATGTTTTACTTTTCATTTAGACTTTCATTGTGTAAAGTTTTAATGTGGTAGGAGTAAAGGTTCAAATTAAGCCTATGCGGACATATTTTGGGTAGCCTATATTTGATAAGTGTATAGCTCATTTGCATATTAAAATTCATTTTCAAAGAAACTTGTAAGACAAAAAATGGTGTTTCACAAACCATGCAAAGCACGATGCAGATGTGCTCATTGTCCAAACTGCCATTGCCTCTGTCAGAACAAAAGACACAGTCTCAGTAGGTGATGACACAGACTTGTTAGTACTCTTGTTGCAAGTCTGATCTGTGGCAAGTCTGATCTGTATGGGTTCACTTTGGTGGGCCTACACTGACCTGGTTTGATCTCTGTTTTATCTAGTGCCACGCAATTTCTTCCCTAAAGATCTCTCATTACATTGGTCCATTTCATCACTCAATTTGGCCCACCTGATTATGTTTACCTGCTATTGAGCAGGTAAACATAACCCTGAGCTGCATTGGTTAAATTGTTAACCAATGCAGCTCAGGGTTCACAAACTTTTGGATATTCAATAAGTGTATAGCTCATTTGCATATTAAAATAAATTTTCAAAGAAACTTGTAATACAACATTTTTTAATTATCATGGATACTTTCATTGTGTAAAGTTTCATTTTGATAGGACTAAAGGAAAAAAATAGCCCTATTGGGATTTATTGGTGTCTCGCCTTATTGGCACACACCTTGGATTGATGAGAATTAAACATATTTCCTCAACTAGGATTTCTTAGGACTTTTAGTATGTTGTTCTGGACACTTCATAGAAATGATCTGAGCTGAAAAAAATTCTTTTACAATTTGTCTGTCGTAAAATGCTATTTTGCCTGGACTATAAGCATAGTCCATTTTTCAGAGGGTTACAAGTGATAACAGAAAGTGGATTGAAGGATGGAAATCTGAATCAACTATTATGAAAAATAAATATTTTTTTACAACAAAACGGTTAACGCACCAGCTATGCTGTGTCTGACACATTTCTGCAACACTTACTGTCTCTCTATGGACCAGATCCACTGAAGGATTGCACTGCTTTTGTGGCCGCTAAACTGGTGCTAAACAGGAATTCGAAATTTTCAGTGCAAAATTCCTCTTCCTATGCAAATAAGTCTAGTTGCAAATACCACTTCATTCTCAAAGACTAGAACTAATGGCAACAATGGACCACCCTGCGTAAAAGCATAAAAGCGCACAGTGTTGACTGAAACAGTCACATCTTGGAAGAGGTCCGCTTAATCACGTCGTCAACACAATTAATGGCTTTTAGGTGAGACTGCAGGTAATGGTTTTCAGCAGGTAATGGTTTTCAGCTTGGTCTACAGTCAAAGTATTTTAATATAAAAAATAATGATCACACACAATCCTGCTTAGTATAATATCCACACACGTCTGAATTGTAATGATAAGTCATTTTGTTTGATAGATAAGGCTGGGTACATGGAGACACTGGAGTGTCAGCTGTGAAATGATACACAGGGGACGAGTCTGACTCATAGCTACTGATGCAATACACCTGGAGGATGTCAACACCGGATATAATGAATTGTGGAGGAACATCCTCAAGTGTGTCTGATACAAAAAGTGCTGCACTATGACATTTATTTATGGAATCTATACAAGATATATATATTTTTTTACTACCAGAATCTCCATGTTGGTCATTAGATGGCCATGACTTTGGCCACACACTTTTATGGAACAGGTTGGCTGAAATAGCCTAAACGTCAACGTGACTTCAGGGGCTTAATTCAGATTAACCGAGTGGATCTCTTGCGCTTTGTTTGTCTTAAAAACTGTGATTCTTCCATTGTGCTTACTACATCATTTTCCACCTTTCTTAGTCATATCGGAAATGTTATTCAGATAATACTACGTATTGAAGGGAAACAACAGCTTTACTCGACTCGGAAACACACACATTTCAAATTGCAACCAAACTGAGCCGTGCTTTATGACGCCTTTGGACACGTAATCTTCTGTTGCTGTCTGTCACAATTTGATGCCAAATGGCCCTGTGCTGGTCAGGTCTGGACAGGGTAGGATCCATTAGGTTAGTATGCAGATGTATGTATATCAGGGCCATTGATTGGGGTGACCAGGCCGTTTTTTAAGGCTTGGTGATGCTGATGAGGAGGGAAGGGTTGGTGTGACCTGTCTGGGTGTAACTCAATACAGTGTCACATTACAGCAATGCTCAATCACTTACAATCCTGAGTGGACCAGGTAATGATGTCACTTCCTATTGGACCGGAGAGCTTCACAAGATGAATGTGACCTCTGCAGAACTATAGAGTGATTCTGATGTTATGGTTCCACACTGGTCCTGTACAGCATGTGGTCCAAAGCTTTCACGCATGGAGGGACCTAAGAGTCTAAGGAACTTTTAGCCTAATGGTTTTTCTGTTCAGATTTCATGGGTTCTGAGACGAGAATATTTAAATCATGGATCTGCACCAGGAAGCAGTCTGGAATGCAATCTCTTGGTAGCAGTGGCAGAGCCCAGAAACACAGTTCCTTTCCAAAAAACCTGATATAAATCAGAAAATAGAGAAACTATGCTCCATTTTGTATATTGTGCAGAATCCACCAGGTCACAGTATAAGCATTACATTGTCAATGCAGTGCCGGATGAAGTTGTCATTTCTAATTTCAGAAAAAAAAGTTTGATTAGTTGATTATGGATTAAGCCTGCATTACAAATTGGGCCAGTGGGGTTTTTGTTTTAAATGTTGTCTTAAAACAGAAAGGGAGTTTCCAACAAAATTGTATTGAATAGATGCACCTGGGAAATAGGATCCAACGTTTTTATAACCAGACTCATTGTGGGGACTAAAAGTAGGAATTTCTCATTTCTGTCATCCATCAACTTCATAGATACACAAAATCAGTGCCTTTGGTACCACTCTCCAATGTTTAATATTTACATTTAGCAAACAAAAAAATGCCAAACATTCAATGGGTCGGCTTCTCAAACCTCAGGATTCGACCTGAGATGAATGTAAACAAGCAGTGTGCTGTCTCTTTACTTTTGCAAGACTATAGCTGGATGAGCACCCCCCAAAGATCTTCAGTATGATGTGGGTGCAAAGTGTGAATAATCTCACTTTAGTTATTCTCATTGGAATATCATAAAACATATACAGTAGGATCTACTTATAGCCTAATGTTCTTACCTAATACTGACATATAGACAGATAACCACATCCTGAATCTGGGAGAACAACCAGGAGTTCTGATGAGGCACAGTCAAAACTCTCTGAGGGCAGGACACCTTATAGGAGCCATACGTACAGTATGCTAACTGCGTCAGAATCCATTGTGGATGAGGGGTCTGTGTGTGTGTGTGTGTGTGTGTGTGGAACTATACCATCTGCAATAACAGGACATGACAGCTCCCACACCCCTCAGTGCAGTGTGTGTGTCTATGGGCTCATTCAGAGTGACAGTGTAGATTAGGGGTGTAATCCTTGCAGAGCTACAGGGGATCTATCAGTACCCTGGGCTCCATGCACGCTCACACACACGCTCACACACACACACACACACACACACACACACACACACACACACACACACACACACACACACACACACACGCACATACACACACACACACACACACACACACACACACACACACACACACACACACAAATGCACTCATCACACTGGAAATTAATTGAAATGTTAATGGAGCCGAAGACTCCATTCTTAATTGCTTGGTGCTGGATTAAGACAAGATCGTTTATGAAGAGAAATTAAATCAGGATCCGGGGCGATCTTGGTTGTAAAAAAAGTCCAGGCGTGTGCGGCAAGGTCATAAATGTGCGCTGATTATCACAGTGAACAAACCACAGCTGACACCCTCTGTTTTAATTTATCCTTTTTTTTCTTTTTTGTTAGCAGGTCGTGTTAGCTAACTGAATGGGGTAATTAGTTAACAATATGTACTCAAAGAAAGTTCACTGTATTTGTCTTTTTTTTACCCCAAAACTGAAATATCTGAGGTGGCAGAAAAATAACAGCAGTGTTTTGAGTTTTCCCCGGATGTGTCGAGGAAAAACACTTAGAGGGAGGCTTTGATCTTAGTTTTAATTAGCTCCTATTCCCCTCTAGTATTCCTCTTTTCTGTATTTGCAAGAAAGCGTATGAACAATGCTCACAACCAAGCCTCTTCTGCCTATATCAGCATTTTACTTAACTTTCCCTCTTAACTTGTGTTTTTTTCTTCTTTACTTCTCAAAGTGTACCCTCTCTCCCTTTAGAATGTCACCGCATGAAGGAATGGGCGATGGAAGAGCTCATGGCAGCGTATCTGTGCTGCTTTACCTCCCCTGTCCATCTCTTCTCATGCACTCTCTTTATGCCTTTAAGATGTATCAGACATACCAGGCACATGATATATTCATCATGTGGGTGTTTTTTGAATCAATATTAATTTCAGGCCTTTCATGATGGCAAATCAATAGCAGCAACATTAAGAGGCTCCTTTGCATGTTGAGCACCTTGTCTCTGCCAGTGAAAGGAGATGTGATGAGAGGTGAGAGAGCATCCATGGTGGTGCCAGCGGGGAGGCCCAAACTCACTCATTATCTCCCCTCAATTAGACCCTCTTGCTTCGCCACCCTGGGACTCCACAAAGCATGTGTGTGTGTGTGCGTGTGTGTGTGCGTGTGTGTGCGTGTGTGCGTGTGTGCGTGTGTGCGTGTGTGCGTGTGTGCGTGTGTGCGTGTGCGTGTGTGTGTGTGTGTGTGTGTGTGTGTGTGTGTGTGTGTGTGTGTGTGTGTGTGTGGTTGTATTTCGATTCGCTTTCACCCTGCTGAGTTCATCATACAGGCAACAGAGGAGTGTTTCTCCTGAGAATCTCTCTCTGATCACTTAGACATAATTGGACAGGCCATCTCTCTCTCCCTTTTTTTCTCCCTCTGTAAATGTGTGTGTGCGTGTGTGTGTGCGTGTGTGTGTGCGTGTGTGTGTGTGTGTGTGTGTGTGTGTGTGTGTGTTTGCGTGTGTGTGTGTGTGTGTGCGTGCTTGCATGTTTGTTTAAAGGATAGTGCTAGTTAAACGATTGGTTACACAAAATGGGGCAGAGGTGCAAACGACAAATATAAAAAGAGTCCAGACAAGTACAACTTAAAGAGCAGTTCTAGTTATAGCCTGGGTTTTATTGCTTGAAGTTTCCTTCCTACCAGTAGTGGTATCGCTCTATTTATGAAGTTAAATGGTTTCTAAATAAAGTGGTTGACATAATCTGGCTAAACGGTTGGGTTCTCTGTTTGATTTTATCATTTGACTGGTTGAGTTTTTTCCATTTATGACTTCATAATGTTGTGTTGGTGAGTACACTGATATCATAACTGATAGGAAAAATTGACAAAAATAAGGAAATATGATACATTGCAATAAACTACAAGTATCCTTTAAATAAGGGGTAACACATGCCCTCTAACAGATACACACAGACAAGTTGGCTCTATTATTGTTTTGCTTTCTCTGTCACACTCTTCCCTGGAACTTCTCCTTCATGTGTCTGATTATAGGGTCCTGATTAAAATATGTTGATCGACATGTTGTAAACTTGATAATTGTCAAATCTCTATCTAATGTATTCAAAAGTCAAAGAGTCAAATGTAGAATGAATGTTATTTTAGAGTTTGTGTTTTTAACATGCTAGAATTAAGACAGTTGTGTTCAAAGACATCGACAGCCACATACTCATACCTGTGCAGACCTGTGCATGAGTGGTTTGGGGCTGTAAGTGTATCCCAGCAGCCTTGTTCTTCCATGGTTAGCCTGAGAGAGTGTGTGTGTGTGTGTGTCACAGCAGAGGGACTCCAATCCAACATTTATGAGGCCTGTGCTGTGCGTCTCTCTCAGAGTCTCTGGCTTCTTGTAGTCCTGGAGAACAGGTCATAACACATGAGAAGTAACACACTCTGCCACTGGTACTCTTGCTAGGACTTTACCGTAGAACGCATTACAACATTCACATTAGCAAACAAGCATAGTACAGACGGACACTGGGGAAATGCTAAAGACAACGATCTCAGCTCTAATGAAACTATGAAACCAACGTCTACCAGTCAGTTTTTGTTTGTGTGTATCTGCCTATGTGCCTGTGTGTGTGTGTGTGTGTGTGTGTGTGTGTGTGTGTGTGTGTGTGTGTGTGTGTGTGTGTGTGTGTGTGTGTGTGTGTGTGTGTGTGTGTGTGCACACAGAGGATATGTAAATGGATAAAGGTCAATTTATGGGATTTATAATTTTACACTTCTACAAAATGTATTGAGAGATAATCAGGGGAGATGGAGAAAGAGAGAGAGAGACAGAGGGAGGGAGAGAGAGAGAGAGTGGGAGAGACGGCAATGAATAAAAAGTGAGAAGTAGCAGTGTATGTAACATGTGATGAGCAAAGTCCGGAGGAGCTGCAGAAGTTTTGCCACTCCATCAGAATAGCCCAGAACCTTGGTGTCTTGGCGCACCTTCCTAGCCCCCCAGAGGGCCTGTTGGGGTTGCAGAGCCCCCTAGTCCTAGTCCTAGGCCTTGATGAATTTCTCCCCGTCAACAAATTAAGAGCTGCTATTGTTGCTGTGACAACAAGGCATGGCGGTCGCCGTGGGGAGCACCATGGAGACCAGTGACAGAACTCCAGAATTCTCCTAATCATCCCCAGCTGTCAGGAAGCACCTGGCCTGACACCTCTGCTTAAAACCTGTCTCCCAGGCATAAGATAATTACAAGTGCCAGCAGAGAAAGAGAGAGAGAGAGAGAGAGAGAAGGCAGGCAGGCAGGCAGGCAGGCAGGCAGGCAGGAAGGAAGGAGAGCTAGTGAGAGAAGAGGAGAGAAAGAGAGAATTCTTTCTCATAAGTGGCTGTGTGTGAGGAACGGAGTGCAGGAGCTTTTTTAGACAAGTTGCCATTGAAGTAGAGGAAGTGTTCAAAGGCAGAAGTGGAGTTGAGTGTGGGGAGGTGTCTGGGGTGTCTCCCCTCTCTTCCCTACAGAGAAGGCCTGGGAGGGGGTCCCTAGATAGCGCTATGGGGGACAGGTGAGGGACGGAGCTGTCACTGGGCCCACATTCACACACAGACACACACACATTTAGAACAGACAGAGCTTGTTTGACTGGTCCAGTACAAATGCCCCCATGGATTGCACCACATTTTTTGGGGGGTAACAGTTTGTGGAGTATAGTCTTTCTTTTTTTCATTATTATTTTAGAAAAGTTACACAAAAAGTTATGAAAACTTCCGTTCCGCCGTTGCGAGGGTAAATAGAGTAACGGCTTGGAAAAAACTGTGTACAGAGCTCACAAAACAAAAACATCTCACTGCTGACATGCCAAACCGGCCAACTCTCTGTTTCTGACAAAAAAGAAAAACACCCAGAGCTCATGTCACACCAGCCCTCTCCATTACCGGTCTCATCGTTAAGTGAGAAAATACGTGCCAAATCAAATGCCGTGAGCCACTGAGGAAGAGCGACACACACGCATGCACGCACGCACGCACGCACGCACACACACACACACACACACACACACACACACACACACACACACACACACACACACACACACACACACACACACACACACACACACACACACAGATACGGGCCCTTGTGTTTCATTCCAAAAACTCTCATTCCTCTAGCAGCAGGGCCTTCCTTCAGAATAACACTCCTGTCATCTCAGCCAAGGGGGGCTAAATTATTCAAATACTCTAATTCTTCCCTTCTTCCTCCCACCCGCCCTCTCTCTCTATCCAGCACTCTGCCACTCATAATTTGTCTTTTCATTGTTGCCAATTTAGAGGCAATCCCTCCCATTAATGATGCCAACTGTTCTAAATGGTGTCGGAGCTGGAGAACGAGGGAGGAGGGGGGGGGGGGTGGAGATGTCAGCGAGAGGGAAGCGATGCACGTGTGGCAAAGACAATGCTGCGGATTTTACAAGCTGCTGTGCAGATATAAATGGATGATATACTGACTTTCGCCCATCTCCCTCTCCTGCCCTCCCACACACTCTGATTGTTAAACAGGCTTTGTTTTATTAACTGTTTAAATGTACATATGTGGCTTTATTTGCCTGTCAGTAGTAAGCATATTTTGGGAGATTAAGAAATATATCTACATCTGTTTGATGCGCAGGGTCTACCCGGATGCATAAAACTCTGGAATGTATTTTCACTACGAATCAATTAGATCATATACTTTTATGATCATACCTTTGTATTGGCAAGTGGCGTGCTGTCTAAAAACCACTTTCTTTTTTGTATTGACTGAATGAAAAGAACAATAAAACCAAATACATCAGTGAGGACAGTGATGATGCAGCGAAACAGCACTTAGAATATTGTTATTGTCCTTTTATGTCGCCTCCTGGGAGCACCTCTACCGAGAGAAATGTATATAAAATCACATTCAAATCATGAATATTTGAAGTTGAGAAATAATTCATTCACATGCATCAATTCATGTTATGGATAGGGGAAACAATGTCAATATTTCATCTCTGAGAAACACAGACTCTGCCTTGTGTTGGAGTTAATCTTTATGTTTATAATCTGGATATATGTTTCTTAAAGAGATGATAAAAGCAAAAAATGTGAGTTGCATTGTGTATGATTTTTGTTTGGTTGAGGAAACCATGACTGAATTGAAGTACTTGGAGGTTATGAAGAGGATATCCATTTCCTTTACCTATTTTAAGAGGGTTTGATGTGACTTCTCAGTGAGAGTATACTAGACCCTCTGACCTTGTCTAAATTAATCAAAATAATAGTAAATAAATAACTTGTTGGCTGAAGGATATAGGATCCATATTAAAACCTCATTAATGATTTGTTTTCACATGCATACCCATGTTCAAAATTAATCTGTAAAATATTTTCTTAGGATGTTTTCAATTTATTTTTCTTCTGTAAATTTAACTTTTTTTCACATAGATGCTGTTTATTTTTCAAATGTACTACTTTAACGTCTAAGATATAGATTTTGTTAAATGTTTTAAACCATTTTAATAACTCAGTGATTATTTTCAGACCTTATCAGAGGTGATCACAATCCCAGGTAAATGGGGATCGAAGCTGTAGACACAGAAAGACACACGGGGAAAGAGAGAGCGTGCAAAATAAATATTGATTGGTATGAGAAAGAAGAGAGAGAGACAGAATCAGAAAGAAAGAGAGAGAGAGAGAGAGAGAGAGAGAGAGAGAGAGAGAGAGAGAGAGAGAGAGAGAGAGAGGGGGGGGGGCTCGCTTAAGCTGTGTGATGGAACTGGACTGCTATCTTAAATGAGGAATCCCATATGAAGGTCTGGATTAACCAAATTTAATCCCTCATCAAACAGACAATAACAGTGCAGCCTAATCCTCCCCCAATTCTCAGATTAGCAGCGTTTCCTGCTCTCGTCTTGGCAGCGCAGTAGGGGCCTGTGCCGGCCCGTTGAGCTCTCCTCCACAATGACCTCTGGATGAGAACGGGCTTACAAGCCGCAAGACTGAGCTTCATCACAGCAGCTGCTAGTCAACAAAGTTACACCGGATGAACGGTTATATGAGACATTCACACGACATGGGGAGGGTGGAAGAGAGGACGCTTGGGAGTTTTGGATTTACCTAAAAATTGTGTTGAATTTAGTAAGTAAAATAAAGTTAAAGTACAGTATGTTTAAAGTGTCTCAGAGATTTAAAAAAAAGGGAAAATTTATAAGAAGCTCAAAGAAAAGGGGTTTCAGTTCACTTGACTTTGAAGACCTTGGATTGTACTACGAAACCTGTAATTAGAGGGTTTGCGATAGGGGGATTGTAATTACCTCTTAAGAGTGAGTACCCTGGAGTGAACAAATATGTTCATCAAGCAAATAAAGGATTACCGTGTATATGCCCACTTCACTCCTTAACCCGTCTGATTCATCTGGGAAAATGCAAAGCACAACATAAGGCGAGAGGGCGAGAGAGAAAGAGACACACAGAGAAACAGAGAAAAACAAGAACACAGAGAGCGGGCCAAACAAAACTGCTGACATCCGCTCTCCTCAGCCGGCTGGATCAGTGGTTTTACTTAGATAAAACATAAATAGGCAAGTGCACATTGGGAATACGAGTTTAACTGAGATACATTTATTTATGGCTTTTCTTTACTTTTTACTTTGAAATCTGTGGAATTTCCCAGAACAATTTGACCCCAAACTCTTTGAATTTTTTTTAAATATTCCATGACGATTTAGTTTTAGTGATAAGGCTTCATTAAAGCTTCATTTGGGAATGCGGCCTCCATATCAGCCTCTCGTTAACTAGTTTGTGTTTTGCTGATGGAGTCATGATGCACCGCAAGTTTTGGGCACATAGCTGAAATTTTGATTTAAACCTCTGTTGACTCTCCAGCATTATCTCCTGCTCATGCGAATGCTGAGCTTCAGTTTCTCTATTAATTAAGGTAATTGTGATTGAAGAGTGGCCTGTTTTAGTGGAGCCTTGAGGCAAGAAAGCTTGTGTTTTTTTTGCAGAGCTAGTTGGGCTGTGCTCAAACCTGAGACCCTCCAGGCAACAGGAGACAGCGCGCCCGATGTCTGGTGACCTGTGAAGACCAATGTGTGTTTAGGTAAAGATGTACAGACACATAGAGACATCTTTGTTGACAAACCAGTGTGTACCTGAGTGCTAGAGGTGAACATGGGACATGACAGAGTGCCTGAAAGCTTTTTTTTAGAGACAAGACTTACATGTAAAACACAGACATGAAGGACTGTGGACTTTGTCAGGGACAACAAGGCCAACTATTTTGTAACCTGAAGCAAAATATTCTGTATGTTTTGTCCCATATGCTACTCAAAGGGATGTAGGGACCAGTTTACTGTTTAAATGTAATCACTATTGCAATACAGTAAATCATTTCGTTATCTTGTGTTTTTTCTATGCTCTCTTGCGTGTCTTACATCGGCAAAAAACTGAAATCCCCCTAGAACAAAACTCTATTTATATTTAATTTCTGGGTTCAGGAAAAAAGAAAAGAATCACACTTTTTTCTTATGGAACCACAAAAACTCTCTCCAATGGAAAGTTATTTGCAGTGTGTGCATGTCTATACTGTCTGCCCTAGTTTCATTATCTTGGCTAATTGTATTCACCTTGCATACTTTTGTGCAATGTAACCTCTATTAATTTTAGCTTATTTTTTCAACCAGAAGTATAATTCAAAATATTAGTAGTAGATGTGCTACTAGCAGTAACAACTGTAGGAATACTCTATGCTTACATAAATTGTCTATTCTGTATATGTCTGGTTATACATATAATGTGTGTGTGCAATAAATGGGGTTGTGGCCAGTGTTTGAGTGTGTGTGTGTGTGTGTGTGTGTGTGTATGTGTGTGTGTGTGTGTGTGTGTGTGTGTGTGTGTGTGGCTGTGTGTGTGTGTGTGTGTGTGTGTTTGCGTGTGTGTGTGTGCGTGCGTGTGTGTGTGCGCATGCATGTGCGTGTGTGTGTGTGTTTGTGTGTGTGTGTGTGTGCGTGTGCATGGGCATGTGTGCGTTCTTTGGAGCAGGACCAGCGCAGCAGTTATGGAGCTCAGGCGGGCTAATGCTGTACCGCTGCCAAAAACAGTAAAGCAGCCCCCACTGATATCAGTTATTAATATTTAACTGTCCACTATTAAAGTTTAAGGTGGTTGAGATGGAGCTGGGGGGAAAAGAGGCTACTTCATGATCACTGGCCATACAGCACTGTAAACACATTCACTAAAGCCCCTGACAGTGTTACAGTGTAGATTTAGGGAGCGGGAGGCAATAGTGCATGAGGCAACAATTGTTTTTGAGCTGAAGACACTGAATCTGACAAATTAATGTATATCTGCACGAAGACGATTATGTTATGCCCATGCAAAAAGTGTTTAGCATGACAAGTAAAGGAATTTAAGCATCGGCCATAACCAGGGACCAACATGGACAATATGCATATGCCTTATAACATAAATGAATATACGTGCTGTGCAAAGGCCATGTTGTGAGGCTGCATTTCTCGGCTGTTGAATGCCACATTAACTGTTCTCAGTCATCAGGGTGCAGTGAAAAGTCTCATGTAATTTCCTTTGTCATAAAACTCCTGTGCATTTACTTTTATTTGTTGCTGTAAACCCGCACTAGAAAACAAATAAAAACGCCATATGGCTTATTGTGTTTTACATTCAATACACACGTTATAAATATGCGGCTTAATATGAGATATATGATATATATATATATGAAAATATGACAAGGGTTTTACCTCATGTCTGTGCCCCCACGTTCTTAATCATACTCAGCAGAGATGTTTTATTTTTTTTTAAACTGTGAGGGGGAATTTGTGATCCTTCTTAAAATAAATGCATCTGATTTCTCCTTTAAATTAAATTTGGAGAACCAATTTAGTACACTGTACTGTACGGCTGAGAGAAAAGACGTTTTGTAAAAGTTGTTACCTCTATCGCTACACACTGTTTTCTGTGTTTCTTTTTCCTCCAAAGAGCCTGGAGCGTGACCTCACCCTGACGTTTTGAGGTAAACAAGTCAAACCAAGGTTAAAACAGGAAGGAATGCAGCGTGAGATTCAGCGATGTTCCAACACGCTCATGAAGAGGTTCTATAAAAGAAAAGGCTGGCTGGCTAAAAGTGAGCATGAAAAATACCCCACCTCCACGTTGACCCATATCATCCATTATGTGTGGTGATTATGAGAATAGAACTGCCTTATGGGTAGCCACAGTTCCAGGAAACAATAGCTCACTGTCAGGCTGTGTTTTAACCGTAGGATGACCAGCTTTATTACAGCCTGATTATTGAAGCCTCGCTGAAGTCTCCCCAGCCATCGTTATTCTGGTTGCTTCACTGAGCTACCGGATCAGTCAATGACCTGCTTCAATTTATATTCAGATAAATGAACCAACAATTGTACCACACACAGGCGTTTTCAAAGAGGTCACGACCACAAAGAGAGCACAGCTGACAAGGTTTGTAATAGATGTGGCCTGCACATGATACTGGATCATACACCCACTCCCTCTCTCATATATATAAAAAAGGGCTTGGAATAAAAGGTGCTTCTATTCCTAAACTGCTTCATGTCACAGTGCTTCTCATACATAATGCATTCATGCAAATGACAATGTTCTGCCTTCAGAAATAACAAGAGAACCTAAATCTTTGCCAAAATTAGTCTTTTAATGAAATTTCCATGAATGCAAATGCAGGCCAGGTCTGAGCGTAATTCTGCCCAGGAATTAAACTAAGTTGGCCTGGCTTATCTTAATAGCTGATCTCAGCCCAGTGGGGCTGGTATTAAGTCTGTCGGTCGCAGCACAACGCTCAACGCAATCACAGCTTTGCCTTCTCTAGCGTAGCTTACTCCAGTGACCAACACAGAATTAACATTTGCATGGACGTGCACACACACACACACACACCCACCCACACACACACACACACACACACACACACACACACACACACACACACACACACACACACACACACACACACACACACACACACACACACACACACACACACACACACACACACACACACACACACACACACACACACACAGACATGTACACCTGCAAATACACAATCCCGCACACACGCCTCAGTGCCTTCCAATATGATGTTTCTCCATTGATATAAATGGATGTGATTATACTGAGTTGATTATTAAGGCGGATATGTCTGTGGAAACCCTCCTAAATGTCTAAATGTCTAAATATACAAAACTGTCAGAAAGTAACATTACCCTTATTTATTAGATGGAAAAGAAGTCCCAAACATAATTAATACATGTTTATGTGGCAATGTGTTTACTGTTCATTTTGTTGATAGCTTTTATTTGTTTTCTTCTGTCTCTGTCTTTGCATGGTAAAAATGTATAAAGAATTACCAGACAGTAAAGGTTAAAAATATCATATTTAACAAAGAGCTGTAATTATAATGTCTGTTTAGTATTGTTGTAATGAGTGTGTGTGTGTGTGTGTGTGTGTGTGTGTGTGTGTGTGTGTGTGTGTGTGTGTGTGTGTGTGTGTGTGTGTGTGTGTGTGTGTGTGTGTGTGTGTGTGTGTGTGTGACTTTGTCTGTCCGTGTTCGCGAAACGCTCTCTCCACCGCATGATATATCACCAGAAAGAAGAGGTGTCTTTGCAGGCAGAGAGCACTTCATTATCAAATCATTTGGATTAGAACAGATTAGGAAATTATATAGAATATTTCAGAAGGAAGAGACTAATGCGTCACTAATTAAGACATCATTATAAAGAGATCAAGGCCTGAGGTCTATGATGGTACATGTGTGCATATGTGTGTGTACAGCACTGTATGTGCACGTTCATATACGGTTTGTGTATCATTTATCATGTCATTAAGTACATCTTCAGCACAGCATCTGATTTGTTTCCCATCCCTTTACTGTTGTTCATAACTATTAATCCTTCACAGTGTATTTACTAAGTGTGTCTCTCCCACTGGGCCAACGAAGACGATCTGTGTGCCAAACTCAAGTGTCACAATTGGTCCCCTCAGAAGACCATTGTGTGTTTGCTATATAACTTCCAGTGTTGAAGAGAAATCACTGGTCCCTTCACTCTATTCCAGCACAAAGTGACTTGGAGTAACTGCCAGTGATAACTAGTAATTACATCCATTTAAAATGTGCATTATTTTACCCCTGCATTGAATAAACTAGTGAGGCAGAAAATTGTCCAGTTTTATCCTCTCCCTTATAAACACACATTTTTCGGAGAGAAGCACTTATTTTTTGACAGGTTTTTATCCTTGAGTGAGGCTAAACATTCCGAGGAGTTTCTGTATTAATTGTCACAGAGACAGAGGGACAGAGGGAGCCAGACGGACAGAGGGACGGACACACACTCAGTCACAGTGAAGTACCCTGGGCCAAAATTAATCTCTCCAGTTCACTGCTGTGACTCTTACTCTGAGCCATTGAACTTTGATAGAGGATTCATCTTTTGAACCTGGACTAAGGCATTTCCACAAAAAAATATATTATTTTCACTATTCCACAAAGAGGACATGATTTCCTGGGTGGAAATACATTTGAATGGACATGTGCTGTCTATTCACCGAGGGGACTTTCTCTTAATACACCCAGTCTGGCTCTTTCCCTGTATGTGTGGACTCATTGTATGCATGTGGCACAAAGAGTGATAGGAGTCTTTAGAAAAGAGCAAAGCTCTCCACAGATTAGACTCCATTAGCATTTAAGGTACTGTCATAAATTCCACCCAAAGTGGAGGGAAGAGGCAGGACAAATGAAGTAGGATTAATAGGAGCCCGGGCCTGACCGATAGTGGGGATTGGGAGGCAGGGTCACCTTGGGATAGAGGGGCAGGGTGGCAAATGTGAAGACTAGCACAGGAAAAGGTAAGACGGATTTAGACATAGAAGACAGACATATGAAATACAGAACTGCCCAGTTTAATGTTGATAAAAGAAGAACGAACATGAAAGGTAAGAGGTGAGAGAAGAAGATGAGCTTAGAGAGTATAGGAACAGAACCAGCGTTGGTTAGGTCTGTGACCTTCTCTTCAGCTAACTTACAGACAGGTAATGAGGCCAACACACAGCCACAGATAGCTACTGCATGTTTGGAATGATGGGGAGCACTTCTGCAAATGTAGCCTACACCTGGTCAATACTTTCTTACTTTTCATATACACTTTTTTAGAAACAGATCTAAACATCTGAAACCAATTTAATGTTACTTTATATATATAATTAGTACTTTTACTCTTTATACTTAAATACAATTTTATGCTAAGCTATTTTTCAGGGATTGGGGTGCGGGGTGGGTGGGGTTGCCTTCATAGCTGGAGAGGTGAGAGAAATGTGGGGTGAGAGAGGGGTGAATGACGGTAACCACGAAGGACGGAGGGGGAATGGAGTGTGCAGTAACCACTTGGCTAGCAGCACACTCCTACAGGTTGATGTAACACTTTTGTACATTTACTGAGGTCACATTTTTAATGCAGGTATTTTAAACACTGAGTATTTCTACACCTTCTGCTTTTACTTAAAGGAGAAGTAAGTGATGGTAAGAGTAAGCCCTGACTGTAGCTCGCAGATCGAGGAGGGGCTAAAATTGAGCTAAATGTGGGTTGGGTTAAACGTTTAAACCCCGCACGAAGAATGTGCGATGCACATAGTAAGTAAGTAAGTAAAATGTATTTATAAAAGCACATTTATAACAGTTTTCACTGACCAAAGTGCTGTACATAGTGCATTCAGTATGCCAACATGAAGGTAAAATAACAACAACAACAACAATAGAAAAAATAAAGATAAAAATACAAAATACATATAACCCGAACTTCCACACACAAACATATATAGTAGTGTAGAAGTCAGATAGCTAATGGGGAGGGAAAGCCAGGGTGTACAGATGGGTTTTGAGCCTTGATTTAAAGGCAGTAATGGAGGGGGCATCACGTATGTCAGGTGGCAGTTGGTTCCACAAGCGTGGGGCAGCTACTGCAAAGGCCCGGTCACCTTTTTGTTTTAGTCTGGATCGGGGGATGTGGAGAAGACCCTTATTGGAGGATCTTAGGGTCCTAGGGGCTGAGTGGGGGTGTACAAGGTCCGCTATATAAGATGGGGCCTGACCATTGAGGGCTTTGAATACATAGCCCACGACTGTAGGTTGTGAACCAGCGGGGAGTTCTGAATGAAGTGCAGCCGTCCCAGAGTCACTGTTGGCGGGTCTGGGTTAAGGCCGTTGGCCCTACATTTTTAACCAAATAGTATTTCTGTTTGTGAGATTGGGTGTGTGTCTCCCTTATCTAACCTCTCCCTGTCACCTTACCCTAACCCTAACCACCCAGCTGTGATGCCTTAACATAATCGCCAATTTCAGGAGCCAACAGGCTGTGGGAACATATTGATGACCCCGAGGCACACGGCCGGGACCGACCAACACCGACAAAGAGTCACGGGCTGGTTGAGGCGTACGGCCGGGAGCCGGAGGTCGTGAAACAGCGGGGCGTTCTGGATGAAGTTTGGCCGACCAAGAGTCAGTGTTGGCGGGGCTGGTTTCAGGCACACGGCCGGGGGCCGGCCTGGAAGTGGCGAATGAGCTTGGCGTTATGGATGTGGCCGAGTTAGAGTGAGTGAACGTGGGTCTGGGGGTTCTCACAGTGTCCCTTTGAAAAACATACATTTAACTATGAAATTAGCATATATTATATAGTAATATTAAAACCTACATATATAATGTATATATAGGCCTATCAAATATAATATTATCGTTAACAATGTGCTGCCGGATCTGCGCCATCAGATGGCGCCCGCGAAGTTAAACTTTTAGCCCAACCCACATTTAGCAAAATTTTAGCCCCTCCTCGATCTGCGAGCTGCAGTCAGGGGCACTTGGAGCCGATAAGCTGGTCTAAATGGCTGTATACCACAGAGATGAAAACGAAACTGAAACTTAACTATCGCCTGGCTGGGCTGAATTTGAGTTGGAGCAGCAAAATATAGCCTAAATTCTTAAATATTGTTAATAAATAGATGCAATGTGTTGTGTGATTTTTGTCAGTAGTCTATAGTAGGCCTAGATTCTGCGCTCCGAACGCCACTAACTGTTCTGTAATACACTATCGCGGACACAGCCGGCTTATTTTTTAGATATAGGGGAGAACAGGGGAATGTGAGCCATCGGGTAATGTGAGACACCCCTGTATCTAGGCAATGGAACACATTTTTGGTCATGTGAGATATATGTTTTCAAGCCCCTCTCATTTCCCCTTGGCCATGAAAGAGAGGACCTCATGGTGATATTGTAAGCATGTTTTTTTTCACAAAGCATGTTTTTTTTTTCTTTTTTGCATGTAAAAGTAAAATTTCTTGCTGTCAACTTAATCGATTGTTGTGCCAAAGCAAATTGATTCAGGTAGAGAAACTTCTATCATACATGTTGATGAACTACCAACATATGAAACCATGTGTTGATGATAACTGAAGATTAGCCTGATTTGCTGAGAGAGTTAGTTTTTTTCTCAAATTGTGGCAGTGGGGTAAAGTGAGACAAATGCTGTGGGGTAAAGTGAGACAGTGTCTGTGCCCTCTTTTAATGAATCCATTATATTTGAGGTAGCAAGGAGACTAGTTTGAATAAGACAAAAGACAATGTGGGCTGGAGGTGGGGGTTGATGGTTGAAGGGGTGTCAGCAAGGGTATGGTTTGGCACGTATGTATGTGGGGGACAGGAGAGTGACCTTTAACACCAATAGACTCTAAGTAATATGTCTTTATTCAATGAATGATCCCAATAAAACAAATGCAGACAAATATTAATCAAAGACTCAAAAGATGGAAAATGACAGCTGGGTCTAGTCCTGTGTTCTGAGTCCCAGGCTGTTATAGCTGTTTCTGATTGCTCTGACCCCCAGACACTAGCTGGCTCGGGTCCTGTGTTCTGACCCCCAGACTGTGTTTTAATCTAACTGGTTATATCTGTCATTTGAATGTTGATTATTGAATATGAATTATATGGTGTATTTGATCAGAGTAACTTTCAAGTGTTTAGAAATTGTTTTTCTTAATTGACCAAATCCCATGATTCTGTTACTCGTCCGACATTAGTTTTGGAATATTTGGTTTTCAAGCTAGCTGTCAGGATTGTAACTGTTACAACATTTATTGTTATGGTAGTTTCAGAGTGGAAAAAGTAAGTGGATCAGTTTACCCCCTTGATTTCTCTGGTCTGCCTCAGTTTACCCCACAGCTGGGGTAAACTGAGACACAAAACAACTTTTTTAAAAACAATCATATTTTCACTGCCCTTTGTCATGAATAAATTCTGCTAATGCCCTTTTTTAGGAAACATCCTGAATTAATGGGAAATGTGTAAATTTGACTGATAAACCATTTTAGCTCCCTTAGAGGGAAGCAAATGTAAAAAGTCTCACATTACCCCGTTCTCCCCTATATATAGATTTTTTTTTTTTGATTGATTGATTGACATGATTTTCGGCAAACCACACAACATTTGGGTGGTCACGTGGTCTTAAAAAATCAACAAAACCCACCTCATGTGTATTTGAACCAATGATGGTGCATTCTATGCTGCGCACGCCATGAAAATTAGATAAAGTAACAATGCTGCGCTACGCAGCAGCCGGCAGGAGATACAATGTAGCGTCGCGCAGCAGCCGTCATCAATGGGCTAAAACGTATATTAACAAGAAAAATATCACTTACTTCTCCTTTAAGTAAAAGTTCAGAATACTTCTTCCACCACTGGATGCTATGGACTCTTTATGGCGGTACGCTCCCCTGCCAGTAGGTCTCTATAAGACTGAGAATAGTATACATAGACTGCAGTTAGGATGTACAGGGAAGAAGAGTGTAAAAGATAAAGTGAGTTTGTATTTCTCTATTTCCTATGTTTTGTTGTCAATATCTCTCTCTGGCTTTCTGAAAAAAGCTGAAAACTTAAATAAACCTTTACTCTACGTAATGTGTACCAATTACTTTTTAAAGGTTGAGGAGGAAATAATTTGTTAGGTCTGAACCTTAAAATCCCAGTTTGAGTAGCTGCTGAATCACTGACTTGCAGTACTGTAGACTTGTAACAAAGTTTTCCTCTCATTTGATCTGCCGTTGAACTGTTTGAATTGACTTTCAGCCAGCCAAGGAGGTGAGGGTGAATGTCTGCCTTTACTTTATGCAGCTTAACTCCCAACCCTTACAGTAGCAGGGACAAGGTGACTTACAGGTAATCTATAAGAATAAGGAGCCAGGCAGGCGCCCTGAGCTTTTATTAGATCTCCGATACTCCCCGGCCCCAACCCCAGTCCCAGCCTCGGCCACAGATTGGCACTCGCTGGCTCCACCTAAAAGAAGGGCTACGTCGCAAATTACTCCAGACAGCCACTATGACATCCACCTAAAAAAACACCTTTCCTTTAACAAGGAGGCCGGGCTGGTGGAGGATAGAAGATGTCAGTCTCTCCTCGCCATCGTGCGCATTGTGGAAAAGTGAGAGAGGTCGAGAGAGGCTGAGACCGAGCAGAGGGATCTATCCGTCAGACCTTAAGGAGTTTTCTAACAGTACATTGACCTTGAGTGCTTGCCATTGATTTCCAGTAACGCCTCCCAAACAGCGTCGCGGACCCCGCCGAGCACTGCGGGACCCTGATTGGGAACAGATTTCCCAAATTCCGATAGCGTGCCACCTGCCCGGGATGATGGATAGTCCTCCTGTATCCCATCAATCCTCACCTGCTGCCGAGGAGGTGACACCTGGGCCAGATTTATCATCATATACGACATCAGGCAAAGCAGCCAATCAGAGGGTGGCATACTAAACAGAGGCCCCGCCCCCCTGGAGGGCTCCATTATGTTTGGAAACAGATTTATTCCTGCGATGTGACAAGAGGAGGGGAGATGAGGAGGGATATGAAGAAGAGAGAAGGAAAGGGCACAGAGATCACTTGCTGTGGTATACAGAGGGTTAAAGTCAATGATACTTTAGTACCACAGCGACTAAGAATTGCAGTTCCACAAAGATGGGGGAATCACAGGAGGTTAATTAATAAATGCAAACCTTTTGCAACTCATCAGATATGTTCATTTATTTCTTCTTAATTTTTGGTGATTATGTTGATGATAAATGTAATATTGGCAGAATTAGGTTCATTTTAAAATGCATTTGATGTTGTAAATTAGTAGTATCATTTTGAGTAATAGGGTTGTCGTAATGCAATTAAAAGGTTTATTCTTGAAATTGAGATACATTTTCCAAATAGCCATAGAAGATAACAAGCTTTACGGAGGTCTTTGTGAGTAAACTGAACTTCATATTTATAATTGGTGGAACACCCCTTTAAAGATGAGGTGGATTGTTGAACTGTATTTGAAAGTGTTGTGGAACAGAAGCAAAGACATTTTAAAGTAGCTTTATACTATATATAGGTTCAAACAAATTGTCACCATGACTGTACCCAATCTACAGCATATCACATGATGAACTGATCTAATTCCATCTCTCAGAAATGATCATGGAAGCAGAAGAGGTGATCACAGGACCATGAATGCGCTAATCTAATTAATATCCCCCTGTTCCTGCCACTGATTTTACGACTAGTTAAGAACCTTCTGCTGCTTTTATGGCTATTAGAAGCCAAGTGTAAGCTATCTTCTACTTCATTCTGCTTTCTCTCTCCACCACCAGCAGTTGGCCACCCTAAAAAATGAATAGCGTCTGGGGAGCACAGGGTTCAACAGACTCAGAGAGGCCTCTGGATCACCATGACAAACGTCCAGAAAAAAACTGCTTTTTTTAGACCTTGTATAGTTGTGATAATGGTCTTGTATTGCATGGTGTTACCATTTCTACAATCATTTTTACAATTAACCTTTTATTTCATTTCCTCCCCAAAAAAAAGCCTTTACCATGGCCTCTTCCGCTCCACAAACCCCCTCCTGCTTTTCCATCCTTCCCTCCCTTTCACTTGGCGAGGCGACAGCGCTTTCTCCAAGGCTCACCAGACACAGTGCTTTAGCCCTGTGTAATCCTGCCAACCCTATTTCATTAGCCACGCGGACTAAAGAGCTTAACGATACAGCCCCATCACAGTAGAGGGAGAGAGAGAGAGAGAGAGAGAGAGAGAGAAGGAAAAAAACGAACCAACACAAATTCCTCAGAATACATGGTCGCTCAGCCAGTATTTACGCTTCCTCCCTCTCTTCTCTCTCTCTCTCTTCTCTCTCTCTCTCTCTTTCTCTCTATCTCTCTCTCCCTCTCTCTCTCTCTCTCTCTCTCTCTCTCTCTCTCTCTCTCTATACACGCCTTGCTATACCTCTCCTTCTGCCTCTCCATCTCCATCTTGCAAAGGAGCCCAGAATGGATTAGAGATGGCATCAATGGGATGAGACGTATTACCAATCGATTTGGAGGGAGCGTGGCATTGTTCTGAGTGGAAAACTTTGGATATGGCCCGTGTGCCGATGCCAAATGCTGCTGCAGGAGTGATCCTCCACTCTTTGTCTCCGCTGCTCTCTCTCCCTGTCTCACTCCATCTAAAACTACTGCTTGCATTTAATCACTAAAAAGTCATTGAGGACTGTTTCCGTGGTTTGCCTACATTGTCTTAGAGAAACATGTCAGTTTTAAGAGGGTGTGTAAAGTAGCTTTGCACTGATCTGGGGAGAAAGGAGGATAAACAAGCAGATTGGGAGAAACCTGATCAGTGTTAATGGTGATGGTTTAGGCTTTCGTCTTTTCACTGATGCCTTCTGCCTGACGGCCAAAAACACCATTCTACTGATTAGACAGCGCTACTGAAATAGACACAGCAGCTATACAAACTAACCATGCCTATAGTTTCCATTACTCTCCTATATAGCCTGAAGAAAAAAAGAAAAAACAGATTACCTCTGTGCTGCTGACAGACCCTGTTAAACTTTACAGAACAAATAAACACTTGTAAAATCATGCTTCGTACACCGCAGCACGGGGTTGATTGTGCTGAAATGGCAGGTTCTGAACCGGAAACTGTTGGTATTAGTTGAAGAGTGACGGGAGTGACAAGGGCCTTGGATGTAGTGGGGGCCTGGCTGGGGTCTGGGCAGGTTGTCAGCTAAGGGCATGAGGTGTGGGGGGACAGGGGCAGAGGCTGCTGCTGCCATATTTCTTCATGAGGGCGACAGTGACAGAGGAGCCACAAAACGAATGGCCTGTCAAAAGAAATGAGAACAAATAGTTTCTGTGTTCCATGTAGAAGAGAACCCTTCAAGCATCAAGGGGCGGTTCGTTTGGAGGCAGACACCATGGACCAAGTCTCCGGCTTAAGCACGACTGTTGACTACTGTGAACCCAGAGTTTAGATGCCAAGAGCATCATTAACAAGGGAGGAATTGTAGATTCAGTGATCATCTGTGGCAGCAATGGTTTGCTTTATTTTTCAGGAAAATTCTGCCGTAAATCGACCCTTCTCTTTTATTTTTGAGTTCGATCCAATTGGACTGGCGCAATAATGTTCAGCTGGTTTGACAGATTGGGTAGCATCTGACCTCTCATTCAGGAAAATATTGTTTGTTTATATTGTTTAAGTTTTACGATTTTATGATTTCAGATGTCTCTTGAATCACTGTATAATTTACAGATGTGTGTACTGCGGTCGTGCTAGCCATGCTAACATTCGAGCAGACGAGTACATTTTCTTTAAACATACTATTAAAGGTTCAGTAAGCAGAATGGTCAGTTTAGCTAACTTCCTGTCAGTTACTGCAGTTAGCAGTCCCCTCGCTCGTCCCAACATCACCACATTAATGCACTGCGGTCTTCAAGCAGAGAGTTATCTAGCATCATCTCAGATCCATAAGTGTGATGAAACATGATAAAAACCATCAAAACAGACATTGGGAAGGATTTTTACCTGCTCCGCCATTGTATGCGCATAAACATTCACCCAGGCCATGTGTCGCTCTGGCGTGCACCGGCAGTGAGACCATGAGTGAGACGGGTTTCTGTTTGTAGCGTTCTCTCTGGGATCCCCCGAAAAGTTCATTTGCCGATTACATGCAGAGCAGCTGACTGAGAGATCGATCGGCTTTATGAAAGGCGCACATTATGTAAGTGATCACTGTATGAATAAAGAGCGATTTAACACTTATATTAACATAAATAAACCGCTTACTTCACCTTTAAGTTTGTTGCATCTGTTTGAGTGGGGAGACGTTAACCTTATCATTCCAGCATAGTTTCACCAAACTTTGGTTCACCTGGCCAGAGATTTATTTATCCAGTTTTCATTGGAACTATTCCTTTAGTAAAAATGTAGTTCCATTGAAAACCCAAACTAATTGCAGGGCTTGATGACTCAGGTAAGTGCTAAGTCTCACTCTTGTTTCCCTATTGGTTGGCAGTAGTGAACCAACCGTTCAAGGTACCCGCCGTAAAATGTCAAGAGATCTAGCTTGTGTTTACTGTACATCAATTGCTTCGTACAACAACAAACTATCCTTTTGAATATGACGGGACATTGTGGTCTGTAGCCTATGTGGGCTTCATTTCTCTCTTTCTCCCTACAGTCTGCCATACAGTATAGCTTCGACCCCGCCCATTTTCCTTTGCTTTCATTTCTCCTCCTCTGTCTGGCCCTCTCCACTTCCTTTTCTGTCTCATCATTAGTGGCTGTCCCATGCTGAGGGGAGAGTAATCTGAACTATGTGTCCCATGGGCCCATTCCTTTACTTCCTGCTGTAGGAATAAGTGGCCTATTGATTAGTTATCAGGCCGTAATTGGGCTACGATCTCCCTCGCCCTCAGATATCCCCCAGATATATGACACTCCTGACAGCCCGAGAGGTGGATGAGGAGGCGGAGGTTGAGCGGTGGCGGGGATGGGGAGGGGAGGGGAGAGTGGGGGGGGGGATCCTCCTGCCTGCCTGCCAACACTTTACTCAACAAAATGTCTTCCTGAACCACGTAGAATGCCAACTGCTGCTGCCCACGTCTCTCCTCCGGCAAAAAGGGGGGATTTTCAACATCATGCCAGGGAGAAGATTATTCAATCTTTCAAATTATACTGCCAGCCAGAGGTCCAGCGGGATTTTATGCTCCTCTGTGTTAACCATGAGCACCCGTTTTTTTTTTTTTTTTTTTTGCCATTTTTCCTCATAGGAATAAAACTCTGAAATTGTAATCAAGAGTTTTTCAAATGAAAATGGTGCGGCTTACCCAGAGAGAAACTTATATAAGCTGAGAGTAAGTACACCATTCGCATATGGATAATTGCCTGTGAGGGATTTCAATACAAATTGAGGCTCAGGAAGCGGATAAGCAACAGGAAGGGTGTCTCTGCTCCTGTGTAAGCATCCAAATCTACTGTGAGTGCGCAAAGAACCATGACTAACTCTGACTAAGTCTGTTTGTGCGTTTTTAGGAAACGCTTAAAGATACTTTCCTCTCACTCCCTCTGTCAAAACCAAAACAAATGTTATCCAAAAACTATGACTCACTTTCTTTTTCTTTTAGTTTGAGTCAGAAATGTACATATGACATCTGAAATTGCCGCCCGCATTTTCTGCTCATCATCACCAGGTGTTAATTGTGAGCGTGTGTGTGAGCTTTATCAAAGTGTGTGGAGAGGAGATGAAGAGAAAGCATGTCCCGCTGGGCTCTGCAGACAGACACAACATGTCAAACCCTCCATTTAGCAGCTAGATTAACGCTTATCCCAGCCCTCCCCCTTGCTCCCTCGCTCCTCACGTCCCTCTCCTCAAAAGCACATCTGATAAACATCTCATTTCCACACTCAATATTGCCATGATCAAAAGTCCACTCATTACATGAAGCCTGTTCATCATTCTGCTTCTCCAATCCCCTCGGTCCAGCAAACGATCAACCAATTTTCCCTCCATTCTCCTCCTCCCTCGCTCTCCCCCAGAAGAAGTGAAGCTCCCAGTAGAAGAGCATTTGTCTCCTGGCATTAATCTAGTGGAGATATAAAGGATTGTTGTATGAGGCTGTGGTGTCCTGTGGGCTGTATTGTCTCCGCATCTCGCTCTCTAACGGAGTGCAGAATAAAGTAGAGAGATGTGAGTTTAGTTTGCCTGCTGCCCCCTCACACACACTCCCTGCTAAGAGCTATATGCAAACCATTCGCAAAATCCCGAAAGAACAGACGAGGGGATAATCACACAGGGAGGGTAAAATGAATATTAGCATTCATCTGCAATAATCTAAAAATCACTCAGCATGCAGGGGTGTTTACATACTCGCCTTTCTTGTGTCTTTTTTTTGCTTTTATTAAAAGTTGCCTCCACTGTTCGACTAGAACCCTTCTCTTACTATTTTACCCAATATGCCATATACAGTAGTTGCTTATATTGTAATGGAAGTACTTATTCCATTACAAGTTAATTTGTTTTTATGCTTTTTCTTTTATTTTTATTTTTCACCACCTGTCTTGAGCTGCAACTGTCAATTATTTTCATTGTTGGTTAACGTTTTGACATGAGTATTAAATTGATCACTTCAGTGCAATGGTGTAAATGGTGTTCTCGGAGCGCAAGCTGATTTTTAATTTGGCTCGTTTTGTCAGACCACCAATAAAGAACCAATAGAAATCAGAAAATCCTCACATTTCAGAAACTGGAACCAGTAAATATTGTGGCACAAATAACCTCAACGATCACTCATCAATATAATATGATGGATTAATTAAAGATAATGAAATAATCAAGACACTGTCTGATCACAAAGGATGTTCAGTGTTGGTGAGTGAATCTGTGGAAAAGAGTTTATTACAAGGCCCGCTGTAATTGTGTGTGTGTGTGTGTGTGTGTGTGTGTGTGTGTGTGTGTGTGTGTGTGTGTGTGTGTGTGTGTGTCTTTGTGACTTTATATGGGATGTTACTGGCGACGGTGTGTGGGGGAGGTGAAGGAGGATAAAGAGGACTCCTTGCGCCTCCTCTCTGTATGATGGCACAGTTGGACTCTGACTAATGGGGAAACTCTTTATGTATATGAGTCACATTAATAACATGCACAGAGTGGACACTGTGGACATTAATAACAGTGCACAGTTGCTGAGAGCATATAGCACAGTGCATTCATACACCGGCTACATCAATAACAACTCATAACCTTCGACTGCAGCATGAATCACCACGCCATGGTATAGTCACACATGCAAACACTGTGTTTGTATACACCCAATATCACATTTCGCCATATCAGTTAGCTGGACTGTTAAAAACCATTAGCTTTGGAGAAAAGCAAATGGCTTGTGTACTTTGTTATTGTTTTATTTGTATTTTGTGAGTGTTGGTTTAATCTTCTTGCCTCCTCCACATGCTGGGTGATGCACGGTGGAGCCAGCTAATGAAGCCGATAATGTAGCAGTGTGTGTCTAATGAGAGAAGATGAGCTGCAGGTTCCCTACGATTCACTCTTCATTTTACCATGTTTACGTGTAAACATGATTACATTCATGAAGCTGGACTTTTGAATCCACAACCAACTACTTAGACTTGCAGCAATTCCAATTCCATGCATCTGTTTATTCAAAAAACCCTCGAAAAATCATTAACTCTCCTACTGCGCTGACATGCAAGTGTCTCTTCATCATAACTAACCGTTCCCACCAGAGAAATCATATTTGAGAGCAAGCGGGCAGTTTTGCTAGGTTCTTAAAGTATAGCAGCAGTGTAACACGGCACATATGAGTCTGCTCAGACAATGCCTTTGATGTCCACCTGCTGTGAGAGACAATAACCAGATGTGAAGAGGAGAGTTTGACACATGCAAGTCTGCTCATTGTGGCCAATTACCAGGTTGAAGCATCCTTCAGGCTGCCACAGAGCCACAGAGAGTGTGTCAACGACGCCTGGATCTCAAATTGAGAGCCTCCAATTTATTGGAATCAGAATTGTACACTGGTGTTTTACTGCATTATGTTTCCATGTTTAGTCTTTAAGGGTGTGCTTGACTGAGGTGACTGTGCAAACTGCAGAGGAAAAATAACTCTTTTATACAGTATCAACATATTACTGTACCCTATTTCTCTGGGTACACTGCTCCAAAATCTCTTTCTCGTTCTCTCTCTATTTCTCTCTCTATTTCTCTCTCTATTTCTCTCTCTCTCTTTGTGTGTGTGTGTGTGTGTGTGTGTGTGTGTGTGTGTGTGTGTGTGTGTGTGTGTGTGTGTGTGTGTGCAAAGGGCACTGCAAGGTAATGATCAAACTCACTTGTTGAAGGGGCCTGTTTCTCCCCCATTAACCATGCAGACGTTGTTCAGCTTGTCAGGTCCACACATAAACAGACAGTTCAAACCCGGAGCTGCTAGCTGCTTCCTGAGCAGGCAAATGAATCGAAAAAGGTTGTAAAAGTCTGATTAATGCAGGATTGGAGAAACGGGACAGAGAGATAGTGAGGGAGAGAGAGCAAGAGACACTAAGCCTTTTCTCTCCCATGCACTTTGCAAATATGGCACTTTGTAGCCGTGATGTGGAAGCTTATTATCTTAATATGCATTATTTTATTCTCCCTATAAAACACTGGCAGTGGAACAGCGTGCTACAGTTCTTCATGCTCCTCCTTGTAATAGCTTCTCACCGCAGCTCATTCTATTACAAAAGATACAACAGTTAGTTAAGACCCCACGAAACATTTCATTTTCTGTCCCGCTAATTAAATATGTCTCAAATGAGCCCACAGAGCCCACTCGTCTGGTTGTCCCCCATTTGGAGTGCCACCAGAGTTTAATATACGGCATTAAACAGGGATTGAGAATGAATTCCGAAGACTACCTCCCATTGGGAATGTAATGAATGATTATAAGGCATAATCTTGGTAATGCAGAAATCCTTTAGTTTAGTTTCTGTCGTTTTATTAAAGTTACTGTCTGTTAAATATGGTAATGTCTCTGGCTATTTTTGGCACACTTAAGACTTAAGACTGAATGGAATATTATGTGTGAGTGGGGTTATAAAATGCGTATCTTGCAGATGCATAAAGTGAGCTTTAATGAGTTTTTCTTTTCACAGCGCTCTCAATCCTCCATTTTCTTTCTTTGTCAAAACATTGTGATTGCATTCTATACAGCATAAGAATCTTATCCTGATGTGAAAGTTGCCATATTTGTCAATCAATAAATTGTATTCCTGCACGTTGTTTATTTTACAGATCTCACAAGTAGCTTCAGCTTCTACAAATGGAGTCAGCTGAATACACCTGCAAAGCATTTCCACTTTAAAGGTGGCTTCACAAAGCAAACAACATGCTAATCTAAGTGCACAACCTCAGGGAACCCCAGAGGCAAACAAAAGGTGAGCCTGCTGAAAAGGAGAGTAAGGTCCGTTGCAACGTGGCACATAAGTCACGCTGTAACGAGGATGTTTTTAATAGATGTAACAATTAGTAAAGTCACCGTACCAGTAAATCACTGGGAAGTCCAGGAGCAGTGATTATCCTTTACCCAGGATGCAACTTTGTTCTCCTGGGATGAACTGTGAAAGGTCAGTCAGTGTCTCATTAACACGTTGTAGGGGCCAGACTATAAACACAAAGTGGGTTTGTACATGCAGGCCTGGGCTTTAGCATTGTTACAAAAGAGTCAACTGGCCTCAAAAAAGTAATTTTTTTTCATTTACAAGTTCATTTAACTTAGTTTGACATGTATTTAATGCTGTTAAAGGTGTATGCATTAAAGCTTAAGTGTAGGAGTGTTGGTAAGCTATTCAGTCCACTTATCCATTACTTTTTTCTATATTTAAATTATTTGGAAACAAATCTAGTAGTCATCCATACAGGTGTGTCGGATCTATTTCAATATACTGTATGTCATAATCCTATACCACGGCTTTGCAAATGCTCTTAACTTCCCTCTGTACTAACACTGTATAAGTGCTCTTCCTTCTGCTGTATAAGCTTATTTTATGATATATACCTAAGTGCAACCCCTGTATAGTGTAGGAAAAAGAAACCATCCCCAATAAAATAAAGACAGTAGTAAACTTCATGGCAGTGAGCTGCCTGCATGAAACTCCAAAGGGAGAGAATGAGGTGCATACAGGACTATTAGCCCTCAGTAACACAGCTGATGCATTGGCTCTGGACTCTGCTTGTTAACCCTTGAGACTCCCGGGCGATAAATCCTGGTTTAGGAGATCTGGCAAACCCAGAGCTTGCAGAGCAGCAAGTCTCCAGTGCTGCGAGTATCCACGTGTGTGTGTGTGTGTGTGTGTGTGTGTGTGTGTGTGTGTGTGTGTGTGTGTGTGTGTGTGTGTGTGTGTGTGTGTGTGTGTGTTTGTGTGTGTGTGTGTGTGTGTGTGTGTGTGTGTGTGTGTGTGTGTGTGTGTGTGCCAAGACTTAAATAATGGCATTTTGCTCACAATACCCTCTTATGTGTATCGACTCCCCACAGTTATGACACACAGTACATTTCCTGTCACTTAACATAATGACATGATAGCGGTTAAAAGACATAAGAGAGACTGTATCAAACTACTTATATGTCACAGATATGTATTGCTGTTGCTCTTAAGTTCTGCCTGTATATCTTACCACCAGTCTGAATTTGCACTACAACAGCCACAACATCTAAGTAGCTTCAGATGGGACACCTCATCTGTTTAATGTGTATTCAAAAGCATCAGAGGGGCCTCTGTTGTGTGTTTCTAATGAATAAAACACGATGTTTATCCTTCCTGTTTAACGTTAAGTCCCCATGTACAGTCACAGGGACCAAGAGAATATTTACTTGCGTCGGGACACCGGGGAGTTGGTTTATCTGCTGGCGGCTTTGTAGTTTTCTGAAGCTTCCCCGTGTGACATGTTCCAGGGAGAGTGCTCTTATTTACTCTCCTGTCCTCTGTGTATAGCCCTCCTTATTGTTTGTTCTTTTGTGCCACCACTCCTGAGGAATGTGCTCCAGGAGAGAGACAGACAGACAGACAGACAGACAGACACACACACAGACACACAGACAGACACACATACAGACAGACACACAGACACACAGACAGACACACACACAGACAGACACACAGACACACAGGCATGATGCTGTGATCATTACATAGGATTCAGACTACACCCTTCACAGATGGAACTATTATCACTACAGAGTTTATTAAAAACAAATTGCTGTATTGACTTGTATTTAATGTCAATACATTACCGCGGGAAACATGTGGAGAAAAAATATTTTTGTCCATAAAGAAAAATTACTAATTTAATTGTTCTTTATTTAAACCACAACTGTTATTTTTTGTCACAAGGAGCTATGCAAGAAAATGATTGTCCTGTTAAATAATCTTCATATCCAGCAGTAAGACAAACTGAGGCTCTGCAAAGAGCGAGGATTATTTTTTATAATATTTTTTTATTTTGTTTAATGATTTTTCTATTAAAAGCAGAAAAAAACATTTACAACCCGTGAATCAGACACGGACCCTTATAAAAGCCACATGAAATAATGATCTGTACCGAAAGGTGGCGACGTTGGGTTTCCAAACTCTGTCATTCAAGCAGACCCCCATGCCATGATTTTCTCAAACACTTTCAACTTGCTCACACACACAACGACCCGCTTTGTCTGCGGAAATCTATTCCTGCGATGTTATGTGGTGTTCATCTCTCGTTAAATAAAAAAATATTGAAAAAATGAATTTTGAGTCATTTCATTTCAAGATGTTTGGGTATAGTGACTGAGACGGTCGTGAATCCTTAATTAGAAAGTTGCGTAGGCTACATAATTAATCAAATACACCTGAAATATATTGTTGACACATATTGCTTCAATTCGAAATTCATTTAAATGTCATTTTATGATTATTATGATGACAGAGAAATATTAAATATGTGTTAAGGAATGGATACCGACTTGCTTATCTAAAAAAGATAAGCATGCATATTTACCATCTGAAATCTTCTGTTAATCATCGGGAAGGCATCTGTGTTCTTATTTGCTTTCTTTGTCTTCCATGCAAAGTGACAAAAAGGGTCTCGTATGTCAATCTGCTGATGGGCTTGGGCAGTTCAGAAAACTTTTGGTTTCTATACTATTATGCTAATTACGTTCCCAGGCTAGGCTGCTCATTGGCTGAGACTCGGTCAATTTCATATTTCAGTTGTGACGTCAGGGCGCCTATAAAACTAAGCAATGCTTTTTAACTCGTCGGCCGACTGATCCCTTAGAAAAAAAATCTATCAATCCTTGGGTGGAGTTTTTTTCATTCCCCACAAAGCAACTATTTGCCCGGGACACATACGTGAACCTCTTCAATTTGGCGCACTAATCCTAAAAGGAGCCATGAAGTGTTAAATGGTAGAAACAGAGAGAGTGGCGCTCAGACACCCGCACGCTGGGAGAGAGGGAGGAAACAGCGCTGCTCCAATGCGTCTGTGCAAGACAGACTGAAGAAAAAAAAACTTATCGACTCACAAAACCAAACCTGCGCAGCGCAATTAGTGGGAGAAAATCCACTTTTTCCTCCGGTTTTGAAGAAAATAAATAAAGAAATCAAGCTGGCTCAGTGCGTGTCTCAACAGCCCACTTTGACAGGTGCTCCTCACCCCCTTTGGAGGACTGTCAACAGCAAGAGGATGGCATCAGAGCTGGCAATGAGCAACTCCGACCTGCCCACCAGTCCCCTGGCCATGGAATATGTTAATGACTTCGATCTGATGAAGTTTGAAGTGAAAAAGGAGCCGGTGGAGCCCGATCGCAGCATCAGCCAGTGCAGCCGCCTGGTCGCCGGGGGATCCCTATCTTCTACCCCGATGAGCACGCCTTGCAGCTCGGTTCCCCCCTCTCCAAGCTTCTCGGCGCCCAGTCCGGGATCAGGGAGCGAACAGAAGGCGCACTTGGAGGATTTCTACTGGATGACCGGGTACCAACAGCAGTTGAACCCCGAGGCTCTGGGCTTTAGCCCGGAGGACGCCGTAGAGGCGCTGATCAGCAGCAGTCACCAGCTCCAGACCTTCGATGGCTACTCCAGAGGGCAGCAGTTCGGCGGCGCAGCCGGGCCAGGAGGCTCCATGGCCGGGGAGGAGATGGGATCCGCGGCCGCCGTGGTGTCCGCGGTTATCGCAGCAGCCGCCGCTCAGAACGGGAATCCCCACCACCACCACCACCATCACCACCACCACCACCCCGGGGCACATCACCCTTCCTCCGGGTCGCAGTCCAGCGGAGGCTCGGGGGGAAACCACCAGCACCTGCGCCTGGATGATCGGTTCTCGGACGAGCAGCTGGTAACCATGTCGGTGCGGGAATTGAACCGGCAGCTCCGGGGGGTCAGCAAAGAAGAGGTGATCCGTCTGAAACAGAAGAGGAGGACGCTAAAGAACAGAGGCTATGCCCAGTCCTGCCGGTACAAGCGGGTCCAGCAGCGGCACGTCCTGGAGGGAGAGAAGACGCAACTCATACAGCAGGTGGACCACCTCAAGCAGGAGATATCCCGGCTGGCCAGGGAGAGGGACGCCTACAAGGAGAAATACGAGAAGCTGATCAGCAACGGCTTCAGAGAAAACGTAGGATCGGCCAGCGACCACAACCCCTCATCCCCGGAGTTTTTCATGTGAGTCTCGGCGCTGAAAAGTTTTAATAAACCGACCCTCACAAAGAAACTTTTCCTTTTGCGCGCAGCTAAAATAGATGGTGTGCTTGTGTTGAAGTTGGTTTGTTAAAGCTGCGATAGTTAACAATAGAGATTTCAACTTTTCTGTTTTAAAAAATAATTTTGTATTTCAGGGTGAGGATTTTGCTTGGTTTGTGTTTTATCACTTCTAGATGAGACATAAATAGGTCTGTTTAAATGACTGAATATTAATTCAGTTTCCTCAAATATTTTAAAGTATTTCTGTCCAATTTGAAACTTTGTCTTTAGACCCAATGCATAAAATTAAGGAACACTTGACTGAATATGTTCGCCCTCAGAGCCTCGTCCACCCTGTTCCCTTTACGCAGAATTTGTTCTGTGAAATGAAACAAATCCTCAGGTACAGCAGCTTTACTTTGATGTGAATTTAATTTTGTTTTATTTTTTTGTTTCAAGTCAATTTCATTTGATATGAATGATCTCATTTTCACATCATCCATCCTTTTTGTCTTGTGAAAAAAAACTTGGTTAGAGCAGACGTTTGGGAAATTGATGTCTGACTGTAACAGTTATGTGAAGCCATGCATGCTGGTCATGTGCGGAATGAGTTTTTTCTTTCTTTATACTTCTTTTTGTGAACTTGTGTATAACAATTGTACTATAAAATGACTGCATTGCTCAGCTTAAACACAATTTGGAATTTATTTGTAAAAAAAAAAAAAAAAAAAAAAAAGAAGAAGAAGAAGAAGAAAAAAGATAACAAGTGCGTTCATCAGTCACTTGGCTTTCATAAAAGTTACCCGCGAACATGGACCTTTCAGCATATGCTCCTTTCGGAGCCCTGTGAGAAAAATTACATTGGGGGAATAAAACAACTTGTTACTAAATATTGATTCCTACTGTCAGGCAACAGACGATCAAGGTGAGCTGCATATTTAGGAGAAACAATTATACGTTTTCCTGACAAATGCACAGAAGAAATATATTATTGCGATCAACAAGTGAGGCTGAAAATTAAATGCTTCTAACAGAACAAAAGCAGATTATGATGCATGTCCTGACATAAATGAGAAATAGGCAACGTTGTCACGCAAAACTGTTGCAACAAATGATCTATTCTTTTTGCAGTTCGTTGTCCATGTGTTTTCCTTTCATTTAAGGAACTTAATTAAGTTTACCCAAAACCCTATGGGTGTTATCTGGTAAATAAACTGTGAACTGTTTGGAAACGGAAATGTAATGTTTCGCCCTGTGTCGTATAATTAGGCAAAGCCTCACGCAGCCATACATCTTTTGTGATGTCAATGGCAACATTGCATCGTGACACACTCTTTAAAATGGAATTCAATAAACACACCATTCATCAATAAATCCTATGAATGGAAACAAATATATTCTCCGGAAAATGTTTATTATTTTTTTGTTCTATAGTTTTGCATGTTGCTTTTCACTGTGTCTTTGAGGCGATAACACACACACACACACACACACACACACACACACACACACACACACACACACACACACACACACACACACACACACGCACACACATACAGCCTTATCATCTTCCTCGATCCAAAATGAAATATAAAGAAAGAAAGAAAATATTAATTTCAAATGGCACCGAGATGACATACACATCTGTTCATAAACACCTGGATTTGATTAGAGTGCGATGCAGATATTGTGCACAAAGCGCGTAATAACATCTCGAGTATAAAGTCCAGATCCAATGTGCGTATTGAAGACTTTTTATATTTTCACTCATATGTGCTTGCATTCTTTTTCTTTACCCGTAAATGTACACGCGAATTTGAAGTATTTTGAAGAAGTTTGCTTCTCAAGAAATCAAAGGAACAGTTTTCTCGGTATTTTCTCTTTTAAAAAACGTGGAAAAAATCAGGCCCCGAATGCTTAAACATTTGTTGTATAATTTAAATATTTGCCCCGGGGCCCAATAATTGTGCTACAGCTGTCCTCGAAAACGCGGAGTTAATGATTGATTTTAGAGTAAACTTGTACTTTTTCCTCGGTGGCTGTCCACTTGTTGAATATTGCCCGAGGAAAGTTTCATTTAAAAATCGACAATAGACAAACGTCCAGATGAAAAAAAAACGATCAAATACTCATTCTCGAAAAGGTGAGGTAGATTTTAAGTTTCTTCACAAATATGCCTAATTTCTCTATACATTTCCTTTATCGGTTTTGACAACCTGCAAATAATGAAAATAAACTTCATGTCAAAAATACTTTAAGATATCACAGTGGTGATATAATTATAATTGTCAAATTTCTAGTTGTACTAAATGATCCTAACAATCATGTTTATATCCCGCCCAAAATATATCTGCTTTGGTTGGGACACACCAGGTTTTTTGGTTGCCTGCCACTTCTGCTTCAGTGTACAGTCCCTTTATTTGACTTCTGATATAAAAATGCAGATACGAGTAGAAAGAGTAAAAAAAAAGCAAGGAGGCACTGCAAGCAATTTGGTTATGCAGTGACTAACAGGTCCAGTAGCCTATGACTTGTGTCTGTTCTGGACTGAATCTGGCCTGCAGAGTGTTTCTCCAAAGCAGTATGATGAACTCAGTGCATAAAGAGCAGGATGCTTGAGCTAAAAGCTACACAGGGTCTGGGTTGGGCTGCTGCCATACAAGGTCACTGCCACCACGATGCATGCTGCTGGAAATCTTTGTGTGTGTGTGTGTGTGTGTGTGTGTGTGTGTGTGTGTGTGTGTGTGTGTGTGTGTGTGTGTGTGTGTGTGTGTGTGTGTGTGTGATGATCTGAGTGTTGAGTGTAATTATTTTTATTTTCCATCTCAAACGTGTGTAGCTCCTTGTGGAAACTTTTGAATGCACCACAGTAATGACGTGTTTGAATGCAGACTCCATAAAGACAAAGAGTACTCTTAGCTCACCTGTGTCTCACACACACACACACACACACACACACACACACACACACACACACACACACACACACACACACACACACACACACACACACACACACACACACACACACACATACACACACACACACACACACACAGACACACACCTACACACCTACACACACATACACACTCACACACGCACACACACACACACACACACACACACACACACACACACACACACACACACACACACACACACACACACACACACACACAGTCACACACACACATTGCCCCCCGTGAAAGCCCAGCGTGAGCGGCACGATGGTGGAGCGTGAGCGCCTCGTGCCTGGAGGAATGTTTTTTATCTGTGATTAAAAGTGAGTGAGAGACAGATATAGAGCAGGAGAGGGAGAGGGATAGAGAGGGCAATAGAGAGAGAAAGAAAGAGAGGGAGATGCTGGCTGCCTTGCTGCTCCTTTCTTGATGATAAACGATCAGAGATGCCTTCCTAGCTGAGAGGAGAGGGCCTTTTAGTGAGCATGTGTCCACTAATTTATGGCCCTCCGATCTGATTAGGTCAATATAGTGTGCTATTTAATTACATTTGTGTTATAACCTAGAACTGGAGATGCTATACTTCTTTCATGGCACCTCTTTTTCTTCTGTGAGGCAGATGAGGATTAGTTGAATTTAACTTCCGAATCTCATTTTTTTTGTGCTCAGGACAGTGTCACCTGGAAGCTGCCATTGCGTCAGCAGCATTGTTTTTGAGACGGTCTGCTCTGTGTAATGGTTCGTATAGCTTTCCAGTGCTTGTACACTCATGGTTGTAGGGGGTGTGGAAATTGTGTGGGATGCTTGGATGGTGTGTTTGTGTGCGTTTTGACTTGTAGAGCCCAGAGGGGCAGGAGGATTCAGTAGCACTGATTCACTTCCTGTGTTGAAGGAGGACAGAAGGCACAGGAAACAACATTTCAGCACTTCCTCCTCATTTCTCAGCACTCCACCAGACACCACTTGCTTTTCTCTCGCTGCCTTTTCTCTTCTCTTCTGTCATTGTATATGTCTCTGTATACAGTAGTATGAAGAAGTGTGTACATTCACACAGACACTCACCACATTATTAATCTTATCAGCATGAACTGTAATTCTTTAATCTCCGGGCCCCGGCATATTGACTTCTGCACTGTGATCATTTGCAGGCTGTCCAATGATTAGGTTATTAAAGATAATGTAGTTGTCTGCTGTCACAATATTGGACTCTCTCTTTCAGGTCAACTATGGGAAATCACTCTGAAATTTATCAGTATCGACATTTGAATCATCATCATGTACCTCACTTTAATGCCCCAGAATTAATAGGACAAAGGATGTGTGCGCACCTTTTTTTCTTTTGAGTCTATTTGTGTGAGTGCTCAATAAGCAGCCAGCATTGTCTTCTATCTGACCTTGTGGTGGTGGTGGTGGAGTGGATATGTGCTTTAACTGAGCGCATTAAATCTACAGGAACAAAGTCATTTTGTCGTGACATTGTGATGCTCGCAGGTTGTTAGGTCGATCAGAAGGAAATATAGGCAAATGTAAGTAAAACATGTGTACGTTTAATCTCATATTGCAGAGGAAAACTAAAATGGCCCAAGGTGCAAAACATTTATGCTGCATTAATTTTCTTTACCCAGGTACACTAAAGAGCAGCTAAATCAAGGCTCAGGTTGCTCCGATAGTGCCTCTATTTGGATTCATAACTATTATAATTGGAACCGTAAATCTTTTTATAAGCAAATTGAGCAGGATGTTTATTTTTTTAAACGCTACCTGAAATATTATGCTAACCTTTAGGTGAGAGTACCTAAATAATAAATACAATCCACCGTCATCTTCTATCGCGTTTTTTTTTGTATTACTAAGAAAAAGTGAATTATTTGAGTCATTTAGCCTATATCTAATTATTTCTAAATAGTTTTTTGTGTAAATTCATTTTCTTTTCTTTCCCCTGTGAGTGCCACCACCTTCTCGACAAAACCCCTCCAAAGGGTTAACAACACATTTGCATTCAAAAGAGGAAACAATTTCAATCTCTTCCACTCAGTTCGCATCTGCATCACTCCACGCGATAAACATTTACATTTAAAGTGATTTAAATCAGCTGCATTTATGTTCCTCTGTGGTCCGTCCATCATCTAGACCTGCAGAGCCAGAGCTCCTCTCCCTCTCTCTCTCTCTCTCTCTGTCTTGCAGTGTCCTGAGTTATGTGTCATTTATTTGAAACCCTAATAATTTAACTTGTCCGCTCCTGTCGTGGCTGTGTGCATGTGGTAAGAATGCAGCAGCTTGTAAAGAAGGGCTTGTGCTGCTGTGTGTATGTCTGCCCGTGTTGGCTTTTACATGGTGATTTTTATTTTCCCCCTGGCGAATAGAAGTATGGGAGCATGAGTGGAGGTAATGTGATTGTCTGAATCCAATCCTATAGTCTTGTGTTGAATTGAGATTACTGTAAATGCTCAGCTGTAGAAGAATGTGGCGCACAGGGCCCCGTGTAGTGTTTTGTGTGTGTCGCTGAGGAGAATTCAAACACTAGATTTGCATTTGCTTGTGTGAGGGTGTGATGCATTACTAAAGGGCAATAAATAAAAGCTAATGATTTAATTATATGTGATCAACAATATTCTGACTCACAGGGAAAACATAGCTGAGGCTGTGTTGATGTTTGCAACAGTGAGTTGAGTTGCAGGGCACAGAATCAGTGCAATGGTGTGTGTTGGACCGCAGCGAACGTGGCAAGGGGTGGGGTTAAAAACTGAGTGCATTATGCGACTGTGTGTGTGTGTGTGTGTGTGTGTGTGTGTGTGTGTGTGTGTGTGTGTGTGTGTGTGTGTGTGTGTTTTAAAGTCTGTGAGTGCACCAGCTTGTGTTATGCAGGGTGGAGCTGGA
>NC_137234.1:22736724-22744224 GCF_949987685.1 Ammodytes marinus | reverse complement strand
ACAGGAACAGTAACTGTACATTTTACAGTCTTTTGTCTGCTCTGTTATTATTGCAACAATTTGAATACAATCTGTCTTTAGATGGACAAACAATTCAAAGGGGAGCCTTAGATTTGTTGCCTTCTCACATATTTTAAAAATAAACGTTTATAATGTCTTGGACATGAAGTAAGATTGTTAGATCTTTCTTATGAGCGAAATCCAAACCATTTGTTTTTATTGATTTCATTTCAAAAGGAAAGCACTCATTTCGGACAGCACACACCTGGGACGGTTTCATTATCAGAGACATTTCCTGCTCACTTCGTAGTCATTCTACAATGATCAAACACTCTCGCAACATTGGCTGTGTGCAGTGTTGCAGTTGGACTGTTTTGGGTCTCTGACAGTGCTGCTTGATTGACAGGAGGGTGGCATGAGCAGTGCTCAGGGGATGAGGCCAAAACCTCTGTCTTGGCTCTTTGACCTCCTTGACTCTCACCGCTCTCTCTACGGAGACAACAAACTCTCTACGTTATTTTTTATTTCTGGCTGATGGACAGATGGTGGGATTGCGGAGGAATGGCGAAGGATGTGAGTGAGGGAAAGCGAGTAATAGTTTTTGTTTTTAACGTTGCCACTCGGAATATGGTGGGAGGGGGACGGATGGATGAAAGACATGGACGCAAAGTTAGGGAAGAAGTTGAGGGGTGGAGGAAAGGAAGGCACCTGGGTTTGAAAGTAGAGAGTGAAGGAAGGGATAGCAGGATGGGCTCCTGGCCGTGGCTGCAGACAGACAGGCAGGGTAACCAGAGGCAGGCGGTGACCTTCTCTGCTGCTCGAGGATCGAAGGCTTTATTTAAAGGCCTGGTCAATGCTGGGTGCTGCTGAGGTATCAGCCTCACAGCCAGGCGACTCATCACCACTGTAATACAACTCTCTAACCCTACCCCCCCCCACACACACACACACACACACACACACACACACACACACACACACACACACACACACACACACACACAAACACACACACACACACACACAAACACACACACACACACACACACAAACACACACATGGACAGGACAGGACACTATCTGGACACCTCAGGTTTTACACTGTACAGTCGAGAGGCTGGACAGAGGAAACTACAGCATCAGCATCAGCTAATTTTACTGCGCAGCAGACAGCATACTCTACTTTCCTCATTGTCTGAATTGTGTAGCACACGCTTGTTTTGCCTTTGATACGCACTCCATCACTGTCCATTTTTTATGTTGACCAATTATAAATAGACAGCAGCATAATGCTCAATTTTTCTAGCCGATGGTAATGACACAGCAAGGATGGAGGTGGTGAAAGAGTTAAAAGAAAAAGAGGATTGAGTGCAATTTGCTAAGGTAGACACCTGCGTATGTGTGTGTGTGTGTGTGTGTGTGTGTGTGTGTGTGTGTGCGTGCGCGCGTGCGTGCGTGTGTGTGTTTGCATCCATGTGTGTTTGTGCGTGCTTTTGAGCATGTATTTGTGTGTGTGTGTGTGTGTGTGTGTGTGTGTGTGTGTGTGTGTGTGTGTGTGTGTGTGTGTGTGTGTGGAGCACGTGTTTGTAAGCTTGCATGCTTGTGGCTGCGTCGTTGGGGCACCTGCATGCTTCAGCACTTTCTGTCTGTCAGGAGCTCTGAGGTCACAGGCGCAGGGGGGGGGGGGGCACATTAGAGAAAAGCTTCAGAGCCTAGACCCACACACCATCCTTCCCCCTGCACCTCCCACCAACCCAACCCCCTTTTCCTTATTTTACCCCCCCCCCCATACCCATTTTCCCCTCATGGTGACGGGGTGAGTCGGCCACTCGGGGGGTGGGGGGGGCTGTAGGAATGCAAGGTGCCTCTGGGGCTGACAGCAGGCAGGTCAGGTTTTTCTAGAAACGGCAGAGGAGGAAGGACACATGGATGCACGCAGACTCACTCAAGGTGTGTGAGTGTTTACAAAAGAGGGAAAAAGAGGGGGATGTATCTAAGTGTCATATGGCCTGTGTATATGTAATTACCTAAAAAGCTTTTGCCATTATACGATGGTTAATATCAACGCTTCAAATACGGCATGCTGTTTGAGGAAAAAATATTAATATCACCAAGATCCTTATTGATATACACATTATATATATTGAGGCTTGTTAATGTGCATCACTAGTCGAGAAAATATTAGGTTGGAAAATCTATTGCCTCATCTGAGGATAGGATCATGTGCAGTCTAAAAAAACATTATTATATATTTTTTTTTTTCACAAGATGATTTAAGATGATAAACAATAAATATTAATGCACCGCCCGCACTTGATTAAAACATTGATTTTGTCACCTTTATAACGCCACAGCCGTGTCGGGGTCTTTTGTGTTCTACGGTGACAAGGATTAGCTCCATCCCCACTTTGACACACTTCACTATCCATTTACTGGCTGGGATATATATAACTACTAGCTGCTCTGTGTGAGACTCGTTACACCGCCTACAGTCTTGATAGTGACACAGACGTCATCCCTCGATCCCAAAAATCCAAACGACAGGGAGAATATGAACAGGATGTATGCTCATTATGAGGCCTGGTCTAAATGGAAAGGAAGCAAGTAGAATCGGAAGCTGAATTTAGAAAGGAGGAATGGAAATCTCTCCCTGTAGTTTTTAAAGATCCACAAACTGAACGCAGAAAAACTGAGGTTTAGATTTGGGTGGTTTTTCAAAATGTGTTATGTGTTTTTAACTTTCTTCTAAACCACAGAATAGACAATACTTCAGGAGAAAGCTGCAGCCCGCAGCCAAACCTCTAAACATCAACTATGCTCCTCATTTCAACTTATGTTAATAAGCAATTTTCTCTCCGATGTTTCAGTTGTTTAAGCCTGGATTGTGTTGTTTTAATCAAACATAATTAATTGTAAAGCTGTTATCACTCTGTGTGTGTGTGTGTGTGTGTGTGTGTGTGTGTGTGAGAGAGAGAGAGAGAGAGAGAGAGAGAGAGAGAGAGACAGCCTCGGAGCCACTGTTGTCCCCAGGTTGTAACTGTGTGTTCATAGGATGATTGAAAGAGAGACTTGTGATGAGCCGGAGGTTAGTGTGATATAATGTATTCCCCTGTATCACTGCAGCCAGCAGCCCAGGGCCTTCCTCTCGCCTGCAGCCTCCTTTTGCTTACACACTCACACTCACACTCACACTCTCACACACACACACACACACACACACACACACACACACACACACACACACACACACACACACACACACACACACACACACACACACACACACACTGCTAGCTGCTAGCTGCTTAGCGTTGCACCCAGTGTCTAACTGAATTTCAACACTTCGGCACGAGCTCCTGATGCTATAGAGATGTTAACACGGCACAATACTAACAGTCCTCGGGACGTGTTTCAACACCCAACTCCTAAAGAGAAAATTAGTGCTAAGCTCATTTTGGCAGCACATGATTTATTCAAAGCTCCAAACTATAGTCTTCTGTATCCCCTAAAGGAATCGTCTTTTATAGCCAGGAGCGAATCAGCACTTCACAGACACACATGCAAGCACATGCAGAATATGTTTGTGGCTGCCGCCGTTGGTAGAAGGGACTGTTTGTTTCCTCTCAGTTCTCAGGCTTCTATAACCGAGTACATCTATTGTCTCTTATAAATGTGTCTGCTGGTCTCTCTGCATCCATATTGCTGGCGATGCCGTCCATCCCCTCTCCCTGACACCCTCACTTTTATTCCCTGGCTCTCAAACACTAGCTCTGGGCTTTTAATGGCACATATTTCCTCGGCCCGGCTGAAACGGGATGCATCTTCTCCTTGTTAGCTTGATAAATAACCCGGCTGCCGAGAAAGTGCTGAATTTTAGCTTTCAGCCCCTATTTTCTGCCGGATGACATTAATTTTAAGTGCTGAGAAGGAGCTAACTAATACAGACAAATAAATAAGCAGGAGGAAGGGAAGGTGCAGGGGTGCTTGAGTCACTCTACTGCCCCCCCTTCCCAGTGCTACCTTTTCATACACGAGCATTCATATGTGCAATATGCAAACCTGCAGAAATATACAATACACATAAGCAGCACACACACACACACACACACACATTAGGTACCTCGATAGATGCTTCTGTTGCCGTCCAAACTGTGCAACATTCTTGTCCCATTATTAGTGGGACTCTTGCAGAGGTCAAATGTTTAACATGTTGAAGGAAGCCAGACAGTCTGTCAGGTAGACAGCAAGATTGGCTCCATGCTCTATCTACTGTCTGCGTCCATCGCTCCTGTCTGTCCCTCGTACTCTGTCCCTCGTACTCTGTCCTTCAGTCTTCAAATATTCAGAAAAGGACTGTGTCAGTAAAGTGTCAGTGAAAATACCATGCACAACTTGTTATTAAAACCTAGCTTCATCAGATGATTTTAGAGTTTTGAATTTTTCAAGCAATGTGCAGAGGAACAAAAGAGAATCTGATTAACATTCAGTAAATCGCGACTCAATATAAAAGTTGTATCTCCGAAAATATCAACGTTTGTCATTATTTCCTTTTTATTTTCATCTTCTATTGCTGTCCTTTCTTTTTGTTGTGTTTTCTTTTTTTTTCATCTTACTTTTTTTTCCTGTTTTACAATGTTTGAACCCCAAGATGACTTTACTTTACTTTGACAAAAAGCAGCCGAAACATGACAATAGCAAAAGCGCATCAATAAATTAGTTTCTATAAACAACTAACAAAAGGATATCTTTTCTAACCCTAACCCTTAAAAATGCTTTTGTTCTTTACATCAAACATGTGTTTGCTCCTGTCCTTTCATATTCAGTATTTTTTGCACAGACCCGTGTGAGCTGCACACACACACACGCACGCACGCACACGCACACACACACACTTGCACATAACTCTGTTGTGTATACTACAACACAATGAAGTGGCTTTGGCTGAGACACCTCATACATTATTTTAACAATGTATAGTGCAGTGAATAAAAAGGTCATGGTTGAGAACTGGCTCCATGTAACAATAAGATGCATGAACTGAGCACTGCAGGCCCTTCAGTCAGCATCCTGCGGGTGAACGCTGAGAGGAGGAAACACATGTGAGCCACAGTGATAGATTCTTCTGCAGGCTGCATGAATGTGTCTTGTGTGTGTGTCTAGTGTGTGCGTACATGTACGTGTACATTCAGTGTTTATGGGGCACCGTTGTGAAACACCTCATGACAATAGATTTACTTGGTCTATCAGTATTGATTGTACATTTTTCCCTTTTGCCCATTGCCTCACTTTGATAAATGTATTTTATCACAACAACATTTTGCTTTCAAAGCACATTGTGAGCTGAGATTTTGTTTTTAAAGGGAAGCTTTTATTAGACCAAATTCTATTTTTGTCACCATCCGAACATAGTCTCGCTCTGCAGATGCGATGCAAGCAATGCGACCTTCTGTTTGCAAAGCGGGGTTTAATTTTCAGGGTGTATTTATCACATGCTGTCATGTTGCGGTCACATGACCACATGAACCACTGCCAGCAATTAAGGCTGATAAATCACTCATTTACAGGAAGAGAAGGAGGGATGCAGTGTGGCTAAGAGGAAACAAGAGAGTGATGAGAGCGAGGGAGAGGGATAATGAATAGCCTGTACCGCTTCACACATATTTTATTCTTTCATTTTGTTTTTACTGTAAACCATGACGTTGAATGTTATTGTGTTTGGGCAGTGTAGTATGAACTGTTGCCATTGAGGCTCATTGACTCCTACAGGCAGAGACAAAGAGACAGATGGTAGTCGTTTGTGTGGTTTACTGTGATTGTGACCTGACTGCACTGCTTTATTTACTGTTGGAGTTGAGTTTGTGTGTGTGTGTGTGTGTGTGTGTGTGTGTGTGTGTGTGTGTGTGTGTGTGTGTGTCCAAGTGTGTGTGTCCAAGTGTGCTGTTGAGTGCACGCCTGCAACAAGCAAATGCATTTGTGTCGTGACAGAATAAGAGACGCAGAGACCGTATACGTACAAAAGCATCACTTCACTTTCTCTCTCTTGGGTTCCTGCTGATAGGTTTCCTCTCAGTCTAAACAGGAGAGCAAACACACTGATAGCTCTGCATGCAGCTATTCCAGATACCGAACAATGCTGAAATACAGTATCCCTTATTGTTGTCAGTGTGTACATGAAAAAATAAAGCAGAGTTTTAATTCTACCAGCATTTGCTTTTGCTTGTCTTTATGACCGGCGAGCGTAGAGAATTAGACATGTCTAAAAAGTGTGTCTTTGAAAGCTCCTGTGATGGGGGAGGCAGGGGGGGTCTAACCTGCTCAGCTTCTGTAAATGTTACATCAGAATGTGTGTTTCAGCAGCAGCCCAGGTCTGTGCTATCTGTAGAGCAAGTGCCTGCCCGCTCACTTGAAAAAGCCGATTAAAGATTCATGAAAAAACAACAACAAAAACAGCCCCGCATTTAAAGGAGTGGGAAGGAGACACGCTGTGGTTTGTTTTCCAACAGTCTGTACTCAGACAGCGGTCACTAACTGACTCAAAGTGTCTCAACAATGAGACCACTGAGAGAAGGAAGATAAGAGAACATCCGGAACTAGCAGTTCTTCCTTTTACTGTGCAGAAAGTCGTTACAGCGATGTTTGTTTGTATTAATTGTTTGTATTATTTGTGCTAGCAGTCGTTTCATTTTAAAGCGCGTGTCTTCGACTGGAGACGCTATTCTGCGGAGAGAAACAAATTGTTTACACTAGAACTGCGCGGTAATACAAAGTCAACACAGTGAGTGTGGTTTCTGTGTTGTATGTGAAGTATCGACAAAGACTGTCTGGCTTGGGAAAGTCTACATTCTCTCTGATGGTGGTTGCCTAGTTGCTTTCTGGGACCATCAGTAATTTGGAATTGACGTGAAGATTGTTTAATTGGGATTACATCCCTTAATTCTTGTCCCCAATATTACACAAATTGATTTCTTGTACTTATCTTGCTTTTGTCTTCTCACCTTAGTGTCCAAGAAAACAACAGTTCAACACATTTATTTTGAAAATGAAAGATTGTGGATCAAAATTACTTTTGATTTACCATCCTCCGAATCTTTAATTCCATTTTTTATTTTTGCTACATCCATGGAAGGATGCTGCTCTCATCTGGTTTGGTTCAAGGTTGATGCACATATGGGCGAGAGAAAGAGGAAGACAGAGGGGGGGAGAGAGAGAGAGAGAGAGAGAGAGACATGAGGGAAGGAGGAACAGACAGGGGAAAGAGGCATGAGTATGCTTACTTACTTTTGGCATGTGTGAACATAGCGTCCTGCTTATATAAATTGAGGGGCGAAAGGGGCCTCACGGGCTCAGCGCACACCTTCTCTGTTTGTGTATTTCTCAATTTCATACACACAACAACTTTTTGAAAGTGATAGTGAACTCATTACAAGAGGAATTCATATTTACAGTAGGCCTAAGGCATGGGACTGAATTAACTACATGTTTTTGAAATATGATAATTGT